>NC_090814.1:11948902-12166662 GCF_000390325.3 Nicotiana tomentosiformis
ACCTTTCACTTAACTCATTTCAGAAGAACCATTGCAACACGTAACTGAATTCCCATAACCGCAGAAAATACAAACCTCAAGTCGTGGTCTAAATCGCCATAGCTCTTCCGGGATCCATTTACACATAACAAATCCATTTAAATCCAATACCTCCCAAATCAATCAAATTATGGTGGATGTCCGTCCGCACGTACAACCACAAACCACCTGTATAACTTAACACGCCGAGGGAACTGAGCATTTTCACAGTCATTCTGATTAAAACCATTACTAACTGACCCAACTTCTTTCAATTTACTCTTGACTTGCCTTATAAATAATAATAACTCCATCCAAAAACCTAACGAAACTCAACAACACTCATTCTGAGTGACTCAATTCACGAGACCACATCGCCTCAATACCCATGGACCATCTCATACCCTCCTCATGCGTCCAATAGCATCTCCAACTGGTACACCTATTCTGAAAGATCCTCTACGAATACGAAGTTGTTTCCTCCCATCTCTCTAACATCTCTCAATCTTTAACCACACAACGGACCTAAAATCCTTAGATGCTGCATTTACGTTTTTAAACCCATTAGAATCACTGTTGAGAGTCACCCACTCTAACTTAGTTCCGAATATATAACCTAACTCTAGTGCACTGATAGAACATGAACACTCCCAAAGAAGCAACTGGATGAATTCTTTTCGTCATACATCACATCCACAATAAGCACAAACTCTGAGTCTTCCCAAAACCTGCACAAGCGGACAACCACACGGCCCAATCGTAGATGGTAGGCTCCCCCACTTAGCTTTAAGCTACAATCACATAAATGTAAAACCCACAAAGATTCCTCATTCTTAATTACCATGATATCGCACTGTTAACTCTTCACATTTCTTGTAATCTCTTGTTAAACTTTTCATGAACATTCCGAATTATCAGCCAAAATCGCATATTCGACCTTCTGCCGGGTAGTAAGTAGAACTATTCGTAGAAATATCATAAAAATCACACAACCGCTAACCGGCTCACAGGAGATAGCCCGCCTGTGGAATTCCATTTCGACATCTTCCAATGACATTGCCTTGGTTACAACTACCATGAAATCAGCAAACCCTCCTGAGCCCATGCTCGTCCACTAGCTGTAAAAGTCTGTTCATTTCCCATTGACATCAACTGAAAGCCCGACAATACATTCCAAACTCGAAGTCACGTCGCATCCCATAACGATAATCAAGCTTTTACACCCCTCTTCATCCAAGCAAACTCCTTTCTGTCATATTAAACCTTCCTCAGTACAATAGCCTCCGTCCCAAATGAAATTTATAGACTTAGCCATTGTCCACCATGATCCCAAAATCTCTCTAAACTTTCTCAAAGTATGTGGCTATCCTACCACGAAATCCATATGCTACTCTGCCACTCCCACTTCGATAAACCCATCTCCTCAAGCAACTTCTCGACCTATGTAGTTCATAGTTGGCCCACTAGCAATTTAACCACCACGAGACACTTCCCACCATGTCTTTCCTTATCCTTCGCTGTCCAAATAGTGCCTCAAATCAAAATCCATCTCTCTAGCACCTGAACTAATAAATGCTACCAACTCTAAGCCTCCTCGAAGATCATATTTCTCGAGTCATCAACATTAGAAACACTGATTAGACTCTGAAGCCAACATACATCGCCATCTCTGATAACCCCTTCTCAGACACCATTTCCCAACACCCTGCCCCAGAGACAAATCAAAGAAGACCATAAAACCGACGAGCCTTAGTGCATTCAAACAAAGACGATACACCACATCATAAATGAGAATTTCCACCAAGTTAAAAAATATCCAACCCTGCTACTCCGTCAACCGAGGCCTGAACCATCCATAGTCCAATTTCTTTTTCTCCTCTAGCTCTAAATGCCAAACCCCTAAACCATGCACTGAGAAGTCCTTTTTTTGATTTACACTCTACCATTCATTGTCGTGACATATCCACAAGCACTCTACGATTTACACCAATTTTACGCGATAACAACGTACGAACATCATAACACACTATGAATAGTCGCGAAATTGTAGGCAACACTAACACTGGGCTACAATAACTGAACACCCTTCCACAAGACGACGATAATAGCTCGCTCAAATACGCAGGAAGAAACATCCTGCACCACGTATGAAGTACCACTACAACTCCTCGATGCCAATTGATAACAAGCACTACACGTTGCATAAGATTGAGTAGGAAAGAAATGAAGGCACAAGCTTCAATGGAATCAAATCGCATGATGAGAAATCAAGAAGGGAAGTGCTCCTAACAACCCTGTAGTCTCTCGAAGATAAGTACAGACGTCTCTGTACCGATCCGCTAGACTCTACTAGACTCGCACATGACTCGTGAGACCTAAGTGAACCTAGAGCTCTGATACCAAGCTGTCATGACCCAAAATTCACTATAGGTCGTGATGGCGTCCAACGTCGCCGTTAGGCAAGCCAATGGTGAACTATTTGCTTAATTGTTCATTTTATTATTCTTAAAATCATAAGTCTTATTCAGTAAAGTATTCAATGCATTTAAAAATCATAAATACTTAAAATATTAGTACGATATAAAATAAAAGATGACAATATTAAGCCGAATCATAACAACCACTAGCGTATCCCCAAAATACAGCGTCACAAGTGCATGGGCATTTACTAAGGGGTACAATAATAATACAACATCTGTCCGAAAAGTAAATAAGACATAATAGAGTAAATAGTACGATGAAGACTCTGTGGGCTGCGATACGTAGCCTGGAATGCAGCTCACCAAAAGTCTCCTCAGCAACTGCCTACGCGCCAAGAAGACCACCAAATGAACCTATCAGATCCTGCATATTTAGTGCAGAAGTGCAGCATAAGTACGTAAATCAATGCGTATCCAGTAAGTATCTAGCCTAACCCCGGAGAAGTAGTGAAGAGGAGTCAACATCGACACTTACTAGAGGTCTAATAAAGCAGTATGATAAATCATAAACAGATATGAAGCACACCAATAATAATGGGGTAAAACTATAATTTAAATAGTCTTCCAAAATTTCTTTTAAAGATATGAATTTCTTAATCTCGTATTCTATCTCAACAACTAAGATATATTAAGTGCCAGTAAAAAATGGATAAGGAATACCATAATAAATGCCAGGCATCGGTGGAAGGAAAATCTCGTGAATATTCAGAATGCTAGTGATATAATGCACGATTATGCCGAGGTCGTACGACCCAATCCAGAGTGGTGTGTACACTACCGAGGGTCGACCGGCACAAACCAGAGATGCATCTCAATATACTGCCGGGGTGTTAGACTCATTCCACAAGAAAAGAAGGAACTTATCGAATTATGAGTCACATGCTTACAATACACCATGATCCCAAAATCTCAAAGTGATAAAGCTCGGCCTAATATATATATATATATATATATATATATATATATATATATATATATATATATATCAATTTTCATTATAAATTCAATTATTTAAGCTAGCAAATGGAGTTCAAATAATTCAAATATTACATGATAAAGTCCTAAGTCTACCCGGACATAAACATGCTTTAGCTACATACGGACTTTCGTCACCTCGTGTGTACGTAGCACCCACAACAAGTTGCACATAACCATTACATCACCTAGGCGGTAGTTTCCCCCTCACAAGGTTAGACAGGAGACTTACCTCGCTTCGAAGTTCCAATAACCGGCCCCAAAGCCTCTCTAACTCTTCAGTTCAAAGCCAAACTATCTGAAACTAGTCAAACAATGTGTAAATCAATTAAAATATACTCCAATGCGTATAATTAAACAATTTATAATAATTTCCAAATCCGCTCGAAAAGTCAACAAAGTCAACCCTCGGTCCCACATGCCCGGATTCCGAAAAGTTTTGAAGATGAATATTACCCATGATATCACGAACTCAAATAAATAATTTATTCCTAATTCCATTTCCAAAATCATGGTTAGAATCCAAAATTACCAATTCCTAGGTTTTCTTCAAAATCCCACAATTTCTACAACATTTCATGTATTTAAAAGCCTAAATTCGTATATTTAACTCACAACTTGTAGAAATCACTTACCTCATGATTGACGATGAAAACGACGCTCCAAAATCGCTCCAAGGTTGGCTCCCATGGAAGAAATGAAATAAAAAAGAGCCAAACCTCCGTACTTATCATAGCATTCTGCCCAATGATTTTCCGCACCTGCGGCGTCGCTTTTGAGACTAAAACTTCACTTCTACGGAGAAGCATTGGAGGCCAGCCTTCGCACCTGCCAAAAAGGTTCCGCTTCTATGCAAACACATGTGCGATTCAAGCTTCCGCGTCTGCGCTGCCTTCTGCTTATGCGAACGCGCAGATGCGCCCAGCATTCCGCTTCTGCAGCCCCCCCTTCCAGTCCAAATTTCGCTTCTGCGACCAAAGTTCCGCGTATGCGGGCTCACATCTGCGACCAGCCCTCCGCAGATGCGGACACACCAGAACCCGTGCCATCAGCCTTAACCAAAAATGATCCGAAACGATCCGAACCTCATCCGAAACTCATCCGAGCCACTCGGGACGCTGTACGAATATACCAACAAGTCCTATAACATAACACGGACCTACTCGAGGCTCAAATCACATCAAACAATGTAAAAATTGCGAATCACACTTCGAATCAAACTTGTGGATTTTCAAGTCTTCCAATTTTCAAAACTCGTGCCGAAACATATTAAATCAACCCGGAATGAACCCAAATTTTGCACACAAGTCCCAAATGACATAACTAAGCTATTCCAAGGCTTGAAATCCCAAATGGACATCGATAACACCAAATTCCACATCAAGTCAAGCTTAGGAATTTCTAAAATTTTTAAAATGCCAACCTTCCACAATAAGCGCCGAAATGCTCCCCGGTGACCCGATACTCCACACGAACATACCCCCAAGTCCGAAATAATCATACGAACCTATTGGAACCTTCAAATCCCAATTCCGTGATCATTTACTTAAAAGTAAGACCTTAGTCAACACTTCCAACTTTAAGCTTCCGAATTGAGTATTTCTTATCCGAATCAACTCCGAACTTCCCACAATTCAATTCCGACCACACGTACAAGTCATGATACATGAAGTGAAACTACTCAAGGCCTCAAACTGCTGAAACATATGCCAGATCTCAAAATGATCGATTGGGTCATTACAAGTGGGGTCTGGGGTGAATAACGTGTACACAAACCTTACCCATACCCCAGAGGAGTAGACAAGTTGTTTTCGATAAACCTTTAACGAAAAGGGACTTATTAAGTATTGCGAACAACTAATTCTTGACCACACCCAAATTCTATACTATTTTAGTGTAAATATTTCTTTTAGGTCTAATATTGATATTTTAAACTTTTATCTTACTCTTAGTAGGTTTTGTTTTTAAAAAGAAACTTCAAAATACTCACATTCTTAGAGTATAAATTTTATTTCTAAAAAAAAAATTCAACAATACATATGGTTTCTTTTAATTAGAATTATAATAAGTAAGCTATAGAATCTTTCTTATTATAATTTAAAGTACATATCTTTTAGTATTATACGCCTTAGTAATGGTAATTGTTCCAGTAGTTTCTTGTTGAGATATCCGATGCTAGTATAACTAGTTCTTTCATTTCTGATTAACTAGTCTTGTTAATTGACTTTTTCTTTCAAAAAGAATAAGAACAGAAAATCTGAAAAAGATACATTTCTATCCACAACTAACTCTCTAATTGTTTGCCCTAAAAAACGGATAACAATTAAATTTGTAAGTCGTTTTAAGGATACATGGGTTAATTCAGTACAAATGGTTAATTGCGTTAGATTTAACAGATAAAGGACGTAAACAATTATCAAACCAATCAAGATGAGTGATCCTGGACTTAGTAACAGCTTAATGAAATGCCTGCCTTCGATCCCGGGCTCAAGTTACTGATGAATTGATGAACAAAAGTAAGAACTTTAAATAACAAAGAAAATAAGAATATATTGCCTTGATATGCGTGTTATAGTATGCCTAATGAATAATCAGACCCCGTTTATATAGTAGGGGAGTTTTACCCTAAGTGCAATTCCACAAAAGGTAAAAATCATCTATTTAACTAATCACTGATTTTCTGCCGATATGTGCCGAGATTCACACCATGATATCCGGCTGGTCACGGATATCCCAGCCTTTTGTTGGTCATGCATGATTATCCAATAATATTTTCCGAGATTTTTTGGATTTGAATCGATCCTGGTGATCGTGGCCCCGATACTCCTGGGCTAGCAAAGCCACATTCTCAAGCATCGATGAGGATCGGGATCGGGGATGGTAGGGTGATGGTAGGCTATAATCTCATGTTTTAGTTGCTTATTACACTCCAGTTTACTGCCATTTAATTGAGTTTGAGCTTTAATCGCTAGTATTTTTCACTAAATGTGTGTTTTATGCCGTGTAGGAGTGATTCCGAACTATGTAGATGTTATAGAATGAATTTGAGTGATTTGGAGCTTTGAAGTCTGAGTAAAATCCCAAGGGAATAAGTCGGGATCGCGTTCAGGGGTTGAGAACTACGTTGGGATAGCTAAAGAGCAAGAAAAATCCATACTCAGAGAAAGTCACACAGCCGCGGCGCGTGGCGCGCTGCGTCTGCCCAATTTTCTTGAAGCCTATCAGAACAAGCTCTCTAAAGTTTCCTATAACTTCCCCGCGTGGTGCGTCGCCCCATGCGGCGCGCCCGTGCAATTTTTACAGAGTTATTATCCCAGTTCGTGCAGGAAAAGTTATTTTCATTTAGGCCCGACCCTACTTAGTATAAATACATGTAAAAACGTTATTTTGTGGACTTTTGTCACATCTAAGACTTAAGGAGGCTAGAGAGAAGGTGGAGAAGCGAAAGCACAAGGGATTAATCATTCAATTCCCACTCAAGACAAGAGTTTGGATCGTTTTATATTTTTCTTTATGTTTGTGATGAATTACTCCATATCTATGGAGTAGTTTTCTTTTAGAGATTGATGTATTTGGTATTTTGATATTTTTTTGTGGATTATAACTCTAGTTTTTATGTATTGAATCATTTTGGATGTTTTATATAGTTGCATCTACATTCACAAGTTCATGTAATCTAGAGAGGCATAACTTGTGATATCTTTGCATTTTCTTGTTGGTTGAATTCATTAATTCTGCTTAGTAATCAAAAGAGGCTAGTTGAATTGTTGATTAAACCTAGTTAGGAGGATAATCGGAAGAGGATCTCCTAAAGACCAATCTACTACGAATCTTGCATATCTTCATCGAGCTTAAATTGGTTCATATTTTGAGGTTGAAACTTAATCGAGAGAGGAGTTTTTACTAAACGTTTGAACTAATAATTGAGTGAATTTGAGAGACTCACTTGAACATTAGAAGTGAATTAACTAGAGTTAAATCCCAGATATTTATCTTGCACTTATCCAATCAATCCCTATTTTCTCCCATTGATAATATCTTTGCTTACTTTAGTTTTGATTGTCATTCGTCAATTAGCTCTAGATTCTTAGTTAAGCTTAGTTTTTAATCACATAATTCTCAACTGTTGATTATCTTGGATAGAAACCAAGCTATAAACTACGAAAATACTGTTAACTCCAATCCATGTGGATAAGATATTATATTATACTAATTCGACTAGCGAGCATATTTAAGTGTCTGTTTTGCGCTCGTCAAATTTTGGCGTCGTTGCCGGGGATTGAAAATCAATGGTGTTTGAAATAGTTTTGGTGCTAATTCAGGAATTAGGTTTTAGTTTTTTTTTTTTTTTTTTTGTTTCCCTTTTTATTTTATTTTCTTTATTAGTTAACTTCTTTTCAAGATTTGTTTTGTAGTACCTAACAAGTTGGAGAAGATACTGTAGATATTGATCTCTAAATGCTGTGAAGATGGAGTACAACGAGCCTAAGAAAATGGTTGAAGATTTAGCAGCTGAATATTATCAGCGGTCTGCTATGTGTTTTAAATGCAGTGGAAATCATCCATGGGTTGACTGTCAAGCAGGTATGTATTCTTCCTATGGTTCATATTTTGAATAGTCTCACTCTGTTTCTAGTTCATACAGGTATGAGAATTCATATGGGCACAATCTTGACTCTGATTGGGATGAATACCCTTATTATAACTGGAATGGAAGCGAAGTGAGACAACCACCTCAAGGGGAGAATGGTAGTTTAGAAGAGCTTATGTATAAGTTCATAAATAAGGTGGAAGAGAGATTTACACAGGATGATGAAGTCATTAACAAACAAACAATGCAAGTAAGTCAAATAATAAGTACACTTTCAGAAAGCTCATTGTGTTGTGATGGTGAATATATGGAGGAGATACTCTGGGAGAATGAGCCTACTCAAGAGGATGAGCATCTACAGAGGGAGATTTCCATGGTACAAGAAGACTCTGATTCAACTGAGATGATCGAGAATAAGGCTGTGGTTGAGTGTGAATCAACGGAAGAGGAGTTCAAACCCCTATCCACCTTTCCACATATAGAACATGTAGAAGAAGAGAATGAGAAACAAATGGTCTTGGACATACCAGAGGAATATTCACTTGACCTTTCATCAGTGTTTTCTTATTCTAACCTTGATCATGTGGATTTTATTTTTGGGCATTTACAGGAATATGTATAGATTGATCCTGTGAAAGAATGCAATAACAAGTTGAGGATGATCATGAACGAGCAATTCACCGTTCAAGATGAGGACAAGAAAGAAAGAAAAGAGCGGGTCTTGAAGGTATTCTCAAAAAATTCGAGTTTAATGAGCTCTATAAAGAATCCCAAGGAACGAAAACGAGGAATGAATTCAGAATTAGGAGTGGAGTTCATAAGTTCTCGAAAAAGAAGAAAATTCAGGGAAGTTTCCTTTACCTTATTCCTTTTAGTTGTGTGTCATGGGGACATGCCACAACTTAAAGTGTGGGGTGGGGGATAATTGTATGTTTAATGTATTTGTGTTAGTTTTGTTAGATGTAGTTAGTTAGAGATAGTTGGAAAATTGAAAAAATCATAAAAACATTTTAAAATTTTTGATTTTTCCCGATGATGGATATCATCGATAGGTTTCTTGAGGTATTAAAATCGAAAGAAAAAGACAAAAGGATTTTCTTTTGTTAGGTAGTATAATAATCCCTCCTTGGTTTTTCTTTGGGCCGCAATTCTTTTCCAAAGGTTTTGTTTGAACCGAGTGTAGTTAGTTTTTATTTTTTGTTAGGAGTAGAAAATCTTGTGCTAGTATTTGAATTGGGAGCAATATCTCTTGACTCTATTATTTCTTGAGAATAGTAAGTGCTTTAGTTGTGACGCTTAGGCTCAGTTTTTGACTCTTGCATAAGTACCTTAAATGGTTTGATCTTAACTTTGCTTAACTACTTTGACTAGAGTGTCTTGATAGTCCGATCATGAGTGAGTTATGTGCCATGTGTGTGTGAGGTTTCGTGTATTCTGTGCATTACATTTGATGTCTAGAACTTTTCCCGTATGTTTGCAAAGCAAAATAATAGTGTTTTTCAGTCTTGGAAGTGATATATGCGTTTCTTTGTTGAGCCAATTATATGCTCTTACCCACCTAATTGTTATGTATCTTAGTTAACAACTTTGAGCCTGTAATCTTATTTTTGTTTTGAGTTGATCATCTATTTAAACCTTGTACCTCTCTTGAGCACTTGAATTTGTTATGAACTTTATAAAAGTTGAAGTATGGGGTGATTGGTTTGGCTTTTGAATGGAACTAATGAAATAAGGAGAAAGGTGCTCTGTGTTGAAAAAGGTAAGAGCCACTTGAATTGAAAAAGAAAAAAAAAGTGTTGTATGATTTTGAAAATTATTTTTTGATAAGTGGACTCTTGTAGGTAATTATGCTTAAAGAAGTGAGAGTTAATGTATAGTGATGTTAAGGTGGAGTATGGTTTAACATAAATGCGGGGTTTTGAATGTTAAATTGTATGTATTAAAATGCTTAGGGAGTTGTAGTCACTCTTATATCTAAATGTATCCTACTCGTCCCGCAGCCTACATTACAACCAGTTAAAGTCTTACTTGATTGTTAACTGAATGAACTCAATTAGTACAGTAGTACACTACGAGAAAGCCTATGGTGTATCTTTTGTGACATATGAATGTTGTTTCTAAGAGTGAGTGAATTCTTTCTATCTTAAGTTCCTAATTTTTCTTAAATTTGATCGTGTGTGGAACTACTCTCTATTGTTGTATGAGGGCACTAAATTCATGAAGGAAAGGTAATGCTTGACCTCTATGTTGAGTAAGTGAGTGAGGTGTGAATAATGCATGGTACTTTTGAGTCAAATCTTGAGGCGAGGATGTTATGCTATTGTGCTTAGTCTATTTTAAATATTCTTGGTGTGATGAGTTATGAGAGTTGTTAAAAAAAGGCGTGTCTATATGAAGTGTAGTTTGATTGCTCAAGGACGAGCAATGGTTTAAGTGTTGGGTGTTGATTGTAGGCTATAATCTTGTATTTTAGTCGCTTATTACACTCCAATTTACTGCACTTTAATTGAGTTTGAGCTTTAATAGCTAGTGTTTTGCACTAATTATGTGTTTTATGCCTTGTAGGAGTAATTCCAAGCTATGTAGATGTTATGGAATGAATTCGGGTGATTTGGAGCTTTGAAGTCTGAGTAAAAGCCCAGGGAAATAAGTCGGGATCGCGTTCGGGGTCGAGAACCACATCGGGATAGTTAAAAAGCAAGAAATATCCGTACTCAGAGAAAGTCCCATAGCTGCAGCACGTGGGGCGGCGCGCCGCGGCTACCCAATTTTCCTGAAGCCTGTCAGAACAAGCTCTCTGAAGTTTCCAACAACTGCTTTGCGTGGTGCGTCACCCCATACGGTACGCCTGTGCAAGTTTTACAGAGTTCTTATCCCAGTTCGCGCAGGAAAAGGTGTTTTCATCTGAGCCCGACCCTACTTAGTATAAATACATATAAAAATATTATTTTATGGACTTTTGACACATCTAAGACCTAAGGAGGCTAGAGAGAAGGCGGAGAAGCGAAAGCACAAGGGATTCATCATTCAATCCTCACTCAAGTCAAGAGTTTGGATCGTTTTACGGTTTTCTTTATATTTGTGATGAATTACTCCATATCTATGGAGTAGTTCTCTTTTAGGATTGATGGATTTAGTGTTTTGATATTTGTTTGTGGATTATAACTCTAGTTTTTTATGTATTGAATCGTTTTGGATGTTTTATATAGTTGCATCTACATTCACACGTTCATGTAATCGAGAGAGGCATAACTTGTGATATCTTTGCATTATCTTGTTGGTTGAATTCATTAATTCTTCTTAATAATCGAAAGAGGTTAGTTGAATTGTTGATTAAACCTAGTTAGGAGGATAAACGGAAAAGGCTCTCCTAAAGACCAATCCACTATGAATTCTTGCATATCTTCACGAGCTTAAATTGGTTCATATTATGAGGTTGAGACTTAATCGAGAGAGGAGTTTCTACTAAACGTTTGAACTAATAATTGAGTGAATTCGAGAGACTCACTTGAACATTAGAAGTGAATTAACTAGAGTTAAATACCACACATTTATCTTGCGCCTATCCAATCAATCCCTATTTTCTCTCATTGATATCTTCTTTGCTTACTTTTGATTCGATTGTCATCCGTCAATTAGCTCTAGATTCTTAGTTAAGCTTAGTTTTTAATTACATAATTCTCAACTGTTGACCATCTTGGATAGCAATGAAGCTATATACTATGAAAATATTGTTTAACTCAAATCTCTGTGGATACAATATTATATTATACTAATTCGACTAGCGAGCATATTTAAGTGTGTGTTTTGCGCTCGTCACATGGACACTTTGTCCGGGAGAGGACCGAAAAATTGATCCCTGCCAAGTTTAGGCCATTCCCCAAGAAGTGGAATGTATCACGTAAGCATAACTTTCCTTTAAATGTCGATTTTACGTTCATCTCCTTTTTCCTCACCAGTATTTGCGGTGGTGCAGCTGTTGCTCGAGTCCCAAATGCCATTCCTCAACTCAAGGAGTGGATCGAGGGTATTTGTTCACAGATGCCTTATTTTTAGCGCACATGGCGCGAACTCCCGAAGGGCCGTTGGGAGTCCCGTTCTTACAGTAAGATCTCTTTCCCGAATAAGTAATATTAGGCTCCTTTTTCAGCACCATATTCTCATTCCCTCTCTTTTCTTTTCGCAGGCTTGCCTAAGACCATTGAGCTTAGGCCTTTAGTAGGGGATGGGGATTTGTCTGTTGATCCCTCCACTTCAGGGTAGCTCGGGGCCGTACCAGAAGAGAAGAAGAAAAGGAAGGCTCCAATTTCCCCGAGCTCAGACAAGAAGAAGCCAAGGAGAAGGTTGGCCCGTAAGCCAAAGGAGATTTCTAGCTCACGAGCACCCAACTCAGACTCGCTTTTCCGGCTCAGGGACGAGCCTGATGAAGGTGATATATTAGTGGCATGTGAGCTGAACACCCCCGAAGAGCGGGTGGCAGCCGAGGGGGAAATAACGGAGGTTGATCCCCCTCAGGTTTCGGAACCCGATATAGAGATGGGGGCTGAGACCTCTCGAGACGCCGGCTCCGGTCCGCCCGGTGTCATAGATATTCAGAGGTCACTTTCATTCACTGAATCCATGTTTGCCAAAGCCCGAGAGGTGAAGGAGCGATCCAACGAAGGGGCCCATGGAGCGGATGATCCACTTCATTCTTTTTTTGAAGGTGTGGATTCGACCGCTCTAGAAGACTTCTCCGGGTTGGGTGACTTAGAGGTGCCGAGGAAAGAACCATCTTCAGAGGTCGACAGGCTAAACCCGAGCCCAAAATTAATCAACCAGTTCCCCGCCACGAGCATGGATCCCGGCCATAAGAGGTCAATAATCATCACCATCCCGTAGGATGCCCGTGTTCTTTCTACCCCGTTGGAGTGGCGAGCTACCTATGGTGCCTGGTAACTGAAGAAGACCTGGCAAAAATGAACGAGGTGGATGTGTCGTGATTGTTCAACGAAACACAGCAAGCACTGAACCGGGAAGGCATTATTATGTTCTCCCATCTTCTAACTTAGTTTTTGATATTTGTCACGTCTTCTCTCTTTTATCTTTTTGCAGGCCTCGGTACTCCATCAAGAAAGTTTTCTCCGATATCGGGAGTAGCTGGAATCGGTAGAGGTCCAACTCCGAGTGGGGAAAGAGAAAGACGATGCACGAGATCGACAAAAGGAGGACCTCTAAGCTTAACTAGGCTCGGCTATTGCTGAACGGGATGCCTTTCGCAAGGAGCTTGAAATAGGAAGGTCCGAGTCAGAGACAACCAGGGCCGACGTTGAAGAGATGGTGGCCCAGTATAGGGCTTGTGTATAAGTTCATAAATAAGGTGGAAGAGAGATTAACACAAGATGATGAAGTTATTAACAACCTAATAATGCAAGTAAGTCAAATAATAAGTACACTTTCAGAAAGCTCATTGCGTTGTGATGGTGAATATATGGAGGAGATACTCTGGGAGAATGATCCTACTCAAGAGGATGGGCGTCTATAGAGGGAGATTTCCATGGTACAAGAAGACTCTGATTCAACTGAGATGATCGAGAATAAGGTTGTGGTTGAGTGTGAAGCAACGGAAGAGGAGTTCAAACCCCTATCTACCTTTCCACATATAGAACATGTAGTAGAAGAGAATGAGAAACAAATGGTCTTGGACATATGAGAGGAATATTTACTTGACCTTTCGTCATTGTTTTCTTATTCTAACCTTGATCATGTGGATTTTATTTTTGGGCATTTACAGGAATATGTATGGATTGATCCTGTGAAAGAATGCAGGAACAAATTAAGGATGATCATGAACGAGCAATTCACCGTTCAAGATGAGGACAAGAAAGAAAGAAAAGAGTGGGTCTTGCAGGTATTCTCAAAAAATTTGAGTTTAATGAGCTCTATAAAGAATCCCAAGGAGCGAAAAGGAGGAATGAATTCAGAATTAGGAGTGGAGTTCATACGTTCTCGAAAAAGAAGAAAATTCAGGGAAGTTTCCTTTACCTTATGCTTTTTAATTGTGTGTCATGGGACATGCTACAACTTAAAGTGTGGGGTGGACGATAATTGTATGTTTTATATATTTGTGTTAGTTTTGTTAGATGTAGTTAGTTAGAGATAGTTGGAAAATTGAAAAAAATCATAAAACAATTTAAAATTTTCGATTTTTCCCGATGATGGATATCATCGACAGGTTTCTTGAGGTATTAAAATCAAAATCAAAAGACAAAAAGATTTTCTTTTGTTAGGTAGTGTAATAATTCCACCTTGGTTTTTCTTTGGGCCGCGGTTCTTTTCCAAGGGTTTTGTTTGAACCGTGTGTAGTTAGTTTTTATTTTTTGTTAGGAGTAGGAAATCTTGTGCTAGGATTTGAATTGAGAGCAATATCTCTTGACTCTATTATACCTTGAGAATAGTGAGTGCTTTAGTTGTGATGCTTAGGCTCAGTTTTTGACTCTTGCATAAGTACCTTAAATGGTATGATCTTAACTTTGCTTAACTGCTTTGACTAGACTGTCTTGATAGTCTGATCATGAGTAAGTTATGTGCCATGTGTGTGTGAGGTTTCGTGTATTCTGTGTATTGCATTTGATGTCTAGAACTTTCCCCGTGTGTTTGCAAAGCGAAATAATAGTGTTGTTCAGTCTTGGGAGTGATATAGGCATTTCTTTGTTGAGCAAATTATATGCTCTTACCCACCTAATTTTTATGTATCTTAGTTAACACCTTTGAGCTTGTAATCTTATTTCTTTGGCAACCACATTACAAGCATTATCCATTTGTTTTGAGTTGACCATCTATATGAACCTTGTACCTCTCTTGAGCACTTGAATTTGTATGAACTTTGTAAAAGTTGAAGTATGGGGTGATTGGTTTGGCGTTTGAATGGAACTAATAAAATAAGGAGAAAGGTGCTCTATGTTGAAAACGGTAAGAGCCACTTGAATTGAAAAAGAAAAAGAATGTTGTATGATTTTGAAAATTATTTTTTGATAAGTGGTAGATCTTGCATGTAATTATACTTAAAGAAGTGGGAATTAATGTATAATGATGTTAAGGTGGAGTATGGTTTGACATAAGTGTAGGGTTTTGAATGTTAAATTATATGTATTAAAATACATAGGGAGGTGTAGTCAGTCTTATATCTAAATGTATCCTACTCGTCCCGTAGCCTACATTACAACCAGTAAAAGTCTTACTTGATCCTTGACTGAATGAACTCAATTAGTAAAGTAGTACACTACGAGCAAGACTATGGTATATCTTTTGTGTCATATGAATATTGTTTCTAAGAGTGAGTGAATTCTTTCATTCTTAAGTTCCTAATTGATCTTAAATTTTATCGTGTGTGGAACTACTCTCTATTGTTGTATGAGGGCATTAAATTCATGAAGGAAAGGTAATTCTTGACCTATATGTTGAGTAAGTGAGTAAGTTGTGAATAATGCATGGTACTTTTGAGTCAAATCTTGAGGCGAGGATGTTACGCTACTGTGCTTAGTCTATTTTAAATATTCTTAGTGTGATGAGTTATGAGAGTTGTTTAAAAGGCCGTGTCTATATGAAGTGTAGTTTGATTGCTCAAGGACGAGCAATGGTTTAAGTGTGGGGTGTTGATGGTAGGCTATAATCTCGTATTTTAGCCGCTTATTACACTCCAATTTACTGCACTTTAATTGAGTTTGAGCTTTAATAGCTAGTGTTTTGCACTAATTATGTGTTTTATGCATTGCAGGAGTGATTCCAAGCTATGTAGATGTTATGGAATTAATTCAAGTTATTTGGAGCTTTGAAGTCTGAGTAAACGCCCAAGGGAATAAGCCGGGATCGCGTTCGGGGGCCGAGAATCACGTCGGGATGGCTAAAAAGCAAGAAATTTACGTACTTAGAGAAAGTCTACAGCCGCAGCGCGTGGGGCGGCGTGTGGCGCGCCGCGTCTGCCCAATTTTCCTGAAGCCTGTCAGAACAAGCTCTCTAAAGTTTCCTATAATTACCCCACGTGGCGCGTCGCCCCATGCGACGCGCCTGTGCAATATTTACAGAGTTATTATCCAGTTCGAGCAGAAAAAGATATTTTTGCTTGGACCCGACTCTACTTAGTATAAATACATGTAAAAATATTATTTTATGGACTTTTGACACATCTAAGTCCTAAGAAGGCTATAGAGAAGTTGGAGAAGCGAAAGCACAAGGGATTCATCATTCAATCCTCACTAAAGACAAGAGTTTGGATCGTTTTATGTTTTTCTTTATATTTGTGATGAATTACTCCAAATCTATGGAGTAGTTATCTTTTAGGGATTGATGGATTTAGTGTTTTGATATTTGTTTGTGGATTATAACTCTAGTTTTTTTATGTATTGAATCATTTTGGATGTTTTATATAGTTGCATCTACATTCACACGTTTATGTAATCGAGAGATGCATAACTTATGATATCTTTGCATTACCTTATTGGTTGAATTCATTAATTTTTCTTAGTAATCAAAAGAGGCTAGTTGAATTGGTGATTAAAACTAGTTAGGAGGATAATCGGAAGAGGCTCTCCTAAAGACCAATCCACTATGAATTCTTGAATATCTTCACGAGCTTAATTTGGTTCATATTGTGAGGTTGAGACTTAATCGAGAGAGGCGTTTCTACTAAATGTTTGAACTAATATTTGAGTGAATTTGAGAGACTCACTTGAACATTAGAAGTGAATTAACTAGAGTTAAATACCAGACATTTATCTTGTACCTATCCAATCAATCCCTATTTTCTCCCATTGATATCTTCTTTGCTTACTTTGGTTTCGATTATCATCCGTCAATTAGCTCTAGATTCTTAGTTAAGCTTAGTTCTTAATCACATAATTCTCAACTATTGATCATCTTGGATAGCAACCAAGCTATAAACTATGAAAATATTGTTTAACTCCAATCCCCGTGGATACTATATTATATTATACTAATTCGACTAGCGAGCATATTTAAGTGTGTATTTTGCGCTCGTCACAGGGACACTTTGTCCGGGGGAGGACCGCAAAATTGATCCCTACCAAGTTTAGGACATTCCCCGAGAAGAGGAATGTATCATGTAAGCATAACTTTCCTTTAAATGTCGATTTTACGTTCATCTCCTTTTTCCTCACCAGTATTTGCGGTGGTGCAGCTGTTGCTCGAGTCCCAAACGCCATTCCTCGACTCAAGGAGTGGATTGAGGGCATTTGTTCACATATGCTTTATTCTGAGCGCACATGGCACGAACTCCCGAAGGGCCGTTTGGAGGCCCGTTCTTACGGTAAGATCTTTTTCCCGAATAAGTAATATTAGGCTCCTTTTGCAGCACCATATTCTCATTCCTTCTCTTTTCTTTTCGTAGACTTGCCTAAGACCATTGAGCTTAGGCCTTTATTAGGGGAAGAGGACCTGTCTGTTGATCCCTCTAATTCGGGGCAGCTTAGGGCCGTAGCAGGAGAGAAGAAGAAAAGGAAGGCTCTGATTTCTCCGAGCTCAGACAAGAAGAATCCAAGGAGAAGGTTGGCCCATAAGCCAAAGGAGATTTCTAGCTCCCGAGCACCGGACTTGGACTCGCTTTTCTGGTTCAGGGAAGAGCCCGAGGAAGGTGATATTTGTTTGGCCTGTGAGCCGAACACACCCGAAGAGCGGGTGGCAGCCGAGGGGGAAACAATAGAGGTTGACCCCCCTCATGTTCGGGAACCCTATACAGATATGGGGGCTGAGACCTCTCGAGACACTAGCTCCGGTCTGCCCGGTGTTATAGATATTCCGGGGTCGCTTTCATTCACTGAATCCATGTTTGACGAAGTCCGAGAGTTGAAGGAGCGATCTAACGAAGGGGCCCATGGAGCAGACGATCCACTTCATTCTTTTTTTGAAGGTGTGGATTCGATCGCTATGGAAGACTTCTCCGGGTTGGGTGACTTGGAGGTGCCGAGGAAAGACCCATCTTCAGAGGTCGATAGGCTGAACTCGAGCCCAAACTTAATCAACCAGTTTCCCGCCCCGATCATGGATCCCGGCCGTAAGAGGTCAATAATCATCACCGTCTCGGAGGATGCCCGTGTTCTTTCTACCCCCGTTGGAGTGGTGAGCTACCTCTGGTGCCTGGTAACCGAAGAAGACTAGGAAAAAATGAACGAGGTGGATGTGTCGTGCTTGTTCAACGAAGCGCAGCAAGCGCTGAGTCGAGTAGGCATTATTACGTTCTCCCATCTTCTAACTTAGTTTTTGATATTTCTCCCATATTCTCTCTTTTATCTTTATGCATGCCTCGTTACTCCATCACGAAAGTTTTCTCCGATATCGAGAGTAGCTGGAATTGGTAGAGGTCCAACTCCGAGTGGCGAAAGAGAAAGCCGATGCACGAGATTCACAAAAGGAGGATCTCTAAGCTCAACTAGGCTCGGCTATTACTGAATGGGATGCCCTTCGCAAGAGCTTGAAGTAGGAAGGTCCGAGTTAGAGACAACCAAGGCCGACGCTGAGGAGATGGTGGCCTAGTATAGGGCCGATGTTGTGGAAGTTGAGGCCCGTCTTAAAGTCACTATTGAGTACGTGAAGCGGTTGTCTCAAACGGAGACCCTAGAGGAGATCCATGCCCGAGGTTTTGACCTGTCAGTCGAGATCGAAGAGGCGAAAATGATCGAGGTCGAGGCCAAGAAGCCGGCTGAACCCGAGGGTGAAGAAGGCTCTGAGGGCTCCGGCGAACCCGAGGATCGAAAAGACCCATACGGCTCTGGTGATGAGGCAAGTTCTGGTGAAGATCAGGCATAGGTGCCTTAGGATTTTTTGTCTACATTTTATACTTTTATTTTGTTGAGGCCATTTTCATTGGCCTTTGTAAAGACATTTTGGAATGTATATATAAGGTTCTTTTTCCTATTGGCAATTTTCAAGTATTACCTTCAGCATTCTTTTTACAATTGCAAAGATTTCAAATGCCTTAGCACAGAATAAAACGTAGTAATAAGTTGTTGTTCGGAGGTCCGAACAAGACTTATTTTCGATGTAAGTTTTGTTTGAAACTTGTGGGAGCTCGATATGACCGGAAGCTTTCCACAAAGTGTTTGTTTAGATTAAGTTTAGGCACTGCTTAATAGGCTTTTTACCTCCGGGCTTCAATAGCCTAAGCCGTCCGAGCTTGCCTTGGACGACAATCTCTGAGTGAGGGTGGTCGTAGCCTTTTAAGTTTAGGCACTGCCTAATATGCCTTTGTGCCTCCGGACTTCGATAGCCTGAGCTGTCCGAGTTTTTATTGGACGACAGTCCCCGAGTGGAAGTGATATATTGGATCCGGATAGAGGCGGCCCTTGGGACAAAATAAAAAATAATAGTCTTAAGGGACAAAATATGTATCTGCAAGGTAGAAACTTTCTTTCATTCCTGTGCGTAGTATACAAGATTGTAAGTATGTACAAGCTTCATGTTATGTCTTAGGTGGTCTACGCGGGCACGGTTCATTTGACCATTTGGCCTTTACAATAAATCCTATCCATCAAGCCTACACTGTTCAAGCACAAAGTTTCCTTCCTTTCTAAAATCATTACCCGAGGGTGATGGCCCCCAATATTCGAGGTCGATCGTTGGGAGGTCTCAAATACTGTTGATGTGACCATCGAATCTAGTTCATAACTGGTCTTGGATTCTAAGTTAGCACGATCCACTGTTGCCACATTAAAAACCTTGTCGGAAAACCCATTTGGGACAAAACCAGTTCAAGGGAAAAAGAGTGCAACGCGTGCTTTCAGGCCTAACAACTACATCATCCATTGACTGTTTCCTTCAAGTGTTAGTCCAATTCACAATATATGTAAAAAATGAATGAATGGTGTCGTACCTTAGCAGTAGTATCGTTTTAAGTGGCTTACGTTCTAGTTTTTCTGTAGCTGCTCACCATTCCCTACTTCGAGTTTGTACGAACCTTTACGGATAATCTCGATAATTCGATATGGGCCTTCCCAATTTGGTCTCAGCTTCCCTTCGTTCGGGGTTTGGGTGTTTAGTGTCACCTTTCTTAACACCAAGTCCCCAATGATGAAGTGTCGGAGGTTGGCTCTCCTATTATAATACCTTTCGATCCATTGTTTCTGGGCGGCCAACCGGACGAGGGCGGCCTCGCGCCTCTCATCCAATAGTTCCAGGCTCGTGCTCATGGCCTCACCGTTTGACTCTTCGGTTGTATATCGGAACTTGAAACTCGGTTCTCCTACCTCAACCAGTATTAGCACTTCGGCACCGTAGAACAACGAAAACAGGGTGGCCCCGGTACTAGACTTTGAGGTCGTACTGTATGCCTATAGGGCTTCGGGCAAATTTTCCTTCCATTTTCCTTTGGCGTCGGTCAATCTCTTCTTAAGGTTTTGGAGTATTATCTTATTTGTAGACTCCGCCTGCCCGTTCCTACTAGGGTGATAGGGTGTTGACAAGATCCTTTTGATCTTATGGTCCTCAAAAAATTTGCTTACCTTACTGCCGATGAATTGTTTCCCGTTGTCACATACGATCTCGACAGGCATTCCGAACCGATATATTATGTGGTCCCAAATAAAATCAATCACTTCTTTTTCTCTGACTTTCTCAAATACCTGAGCTTCAACTCATTTAAAAAAATAGTCAATCATGATAATATAAATTGAGCCTTACCGGTGCCCATGGCAGGGGACCGATGATGTCCATTCCCCATTTCATGAATGGCCAAGGTGACAAGACAGAATGCAGTAGCTCCCCAGGCTGATGGATCGTCGTTGTGTGCCTCAAACAGCCGTCGCATTTCCGTACGAACTCCTTCGCATCTTTCTCCATGTCGATCCAGTAATAGCCAGCTCTGATTATCTTACGAACCAAAGATTCGGCCCCCGAATGGTTTCTGCAGGTGCCTTAGTGAACTTCCCTCAAAACATATTCGGTGTCTCCTGATCCCAGACAAATGGCGAGTGGATGTCACGACCCAAAATCCGACTAGTCGTGATGTCACCTAACCCAACCCGATAGGTAAGCCAATTAACCACTAACCAATTCCAATAACAATTAATAAAGCAACTAAGTAAAGAAATATCTGAATCTAATACATTCCCTAAGGTCTAGTAGTACAATTCATGAGCTTCTAAGAATAGAGTTTACAAAGCTGGTATGAAGCAAATACATTATCTGTTTGAGAAGTACGTAAACAGAGTTTTATAAATCTAAGGCTACCATGGACAAGAAGCACCTACAACCGAAATGCAGGTACATCTTGAGATCCAGCTCCCAACGAACACAGCAACATCAGCAGCCAACATATGCATGCAAGCTGCAGAAGTGTAGTATGCATATAACCGACCCCATGTACTCAGTACGTAACAAACCAAACCTTAGGTTGAAAGTGGTGACGAGCTTGTACCATGGTCGGGTCCAACACCAATAGCCAACAACAGTTCATAACAACGTAAAGCAAGTAATACAATAAGTAACTCAGAGTTAAAATGCTCAACAAGATCAAGATTTCTGAAAATAGTTCTTCCTTTCAAGTACATCAGTGAAAACCCAAATCGTTTACCGAAGTTGCCAAAAATATGAATAAGTTTGAAAACAGTAATTTTTCAAAAAACAATCCTTTCAATAATAATTAAGATATTTCATTTTCTTTCTAGATAGCCAGTATAAAACAAATGCATCACTATGCCCATATGTCAACATGTGTGAGAAGTCATGAATGACGTGATACCGTACATCATAAGGAAAATACATCTTTATACTTTTATGTCATGTGTGCATGTCAATGCAATGTATCTCAGAGATGAACTCATGTACTCACACTCTCAGAGTACTCAATCTTACTATCTCACACATTCCACTCATCATGCTCAATCACTCGGTACTGTATATGGCCAATACGGCCCAGAGGAAATCCATCCCGGAATATACACATCAACTGATCATTAGTCACTCAGTACCAAGTAGGGCCAATCCAGCTCGTGGAGAAGATACATCTCTAGGTATAAATGCTTCAGTCAAGATCTATGTCCTGGGAAGTTCCATCCCTCAATAAAATCAACCGCGCTCACTGGGGGTGTGTGCAGGCTCCGGAGGGGCTCCTTCAGCCCAAACTCTATATCAGTGCGGCGTGCAGCCTGATCCCATATAAATAGTTATAAGGCTCGTTTCGGCGTACAACCCGATCCATATATACAGCCCCAAGGCTCGTTGCGGCGTGCAACCCGATCCATATATACATATAGCTCACAACTCGGCACTCAGGCTCTAAATCAGTCACCAATCTCTCTAGTCTCTCGGGCTCACAATGACATGAACTAGCCCAAAAATGATGATATGATGTATGACATTGCAATGTAAACAAATAACTCAAAAGCAGTAATGACCTCAGTGGGTCCCAACAGAATAAGAATGTAGCCTAAACATGGCTTATAACATGAATTATAGCTTGATAATTCTAGTACGTAGGGATTTCATGATTATAGACAAGTTCATGTAACTACACAATACCACAGAAATAACGGAATCACAGTTCACACGGTGCACGCCGCACACACCCGTCACCTGGCATGTGCGTCACCTCAACACCAAACACATAACATGTATATTCAAGGTCCATACCCTCAGCTCCAAGATTAGAAGAGTTACTTACCTCGAACAAGACGAATCCAATGTCGAGCAAGCTAAACAATGCTCCAAAACTTCCATTCTACACGTATCAACTTCTGAACGGCTCGAATCTAGCTACAATAAATTTGATTCAGTCCACACAATTATAAGAATTAATTCCATATCAGAATACTAATATTTTCCCACAAAGTCCGAAATTACACTCCAAAAATCGTCAGTGGGGCCCACGTCTCGGAATACGACAAAACTCACAAAATCTGACAACCCATCCAATTACAAGTTCAACCATACTAATTTCACTCAATTCCGACTCAGCATCGATGTTCAAATCTCGAAAATTCATTTTATGAAATTGTAGAAAATTCCTCCGATTTCTTTTGAAAAAATCAATAATCTAACGCCGAAAACGAAGAATAATTCATGAAATATAATCATAAGGGAATCAAGAACACTTACCCCAAGTTGTGTGGAAAACTTCCTCTCAAATATCTCCCAAACCGAGATCCAAAATCCGAAAATGGGTAAAAATAACGAACCCTCGAACTTAAAGGGTTCTGACCAGTCATTCCGCATCTACGGACAAGAGGCCGCATCTGCGACCTTCGCTTCTGCGCACGTGAACCGCATCTGCGGTTGTGCAGGTGCGTCCAAGCACCAGCATCTGCGATCCTCATGCCCAGCTCCCCTTCATGCTTATGCGATAGCACTACCGCTTTTGCGGCGTTGCACCTGCACCCAACATTCCGCAGGTGCGGTCACAACAGAACCAGAAGTCTTCAGTAATGCAACATGAAGTGAAAATGATCCGAACCTCGTCCGAAACTCACCCGAGGCACTCGGGACCCCATCGAAATATACCGACAAGTCCCATAACATAACACGGACCTACTCGAGGTCTCAAATTACATTAAGCAACGTCAAAATCACAAATCATATTCCAATTCAAACCTAATGAACTTTGAAAATTTCCAAATTCTACAAATAACGTCGAAACCTATCAAATCAAGTCCGATTGACCTCAAATTTTGCACACAAGTGATAAATGACATAACAGACCTATTACCATTTCCAGAATCGGATTCCGACCCTGATATCAAGAAGTCAACTCCCCGATCAAACTTCCCAAAAATTCAAATTTTGCCATTTCAAGCCTAATTCTACTACGGACCTCCAAATAATTTTCCGGACACGCTCCTAAGTTCAAAATCACCATACAGAGCTATTGGAATCATTAGAATTCAAATCCGAGGTCATTTACACATAAGTCAACATCCGGTCGACGTTTTTAACTTAAGCTTTCCATTATGAGACTAGGTGTTTCAATTCATTTCGAAATCTCTCCGGACCCAAACTAACTAATCCGATAGATCATAATACAGCTATAAAGCACAAATAGAGCAGTAAATGGGGGAACGGAGTTATAATACTCAAAACGACCGGCTGGGTCATTACATTCTCCCCCACTTAAACATACGTTCGTCATCAAACGTGCCAAGAGTTATTTCCAAGCCATCAAATCACTATTCCATCTTACTACGCACGTACCCGGGGGTGATCCCACGTCACCCTATTCTATATAGGCCACATAACACAACACAAATGAAAATCATTGATTTAACCTTAGCCCTAAACCTTGGAATTCAATTTTTTTTTTCAACATTCAGAATTTCTTTTCAAGACACGAATCTCACATCTACACATTGAATGAGTCCGAACAAGCTGAATCAAGCCATAACCATAATCCCAGATATAATCACATAACATACTACACCACTCACATGCTTGCAGCACTATTCTCGATCACAGTAACTACTCTAACTAACCCTGTACTGGTATTAAACCCCATATCAAACAAAAAGTCGTTCCAAAACCTTCGTACACTGCTGATAATGAAAGAAACACGCAAAAATCTCATGACCCCTTATCAGATCAACAAGTGATGGAGCTCTCTCGCCCCAACCAGAACCATAATTACTTTCTAAGCCGACTTTCAATGTTATCCTCCCGAATATACCGAAATCAAACATGATAGTACCCATTCTAGGTCCAATGACCTTATATTATTAAACACAACTATCCCACAGACATGCCACACCAATATAACTCAGAGCCACAAACCGTGCCATCTATGCACCAATACGCAACAATGCAAATGTACTCAGTCATGGAAAATTACTCGAATGAGAGAACTGCCCCGCAAGTTAAACAAATACCGCCACAACGAAATACTGAAAATCCATCACACACCGTAGAACCATCACACGATTCTAACACAAGGTTCATACCTTAACATAACTCTGCTGCAATGCATGACCCCATCCAAATGCTGGTCCATAGCATATACCCCGAGCCACCCTGCTCAAAATCAATAACCACACGCAATTTGACATCAAGTACCCAAAGTGCATTATCATAACCACGGATAAGCCAATGACACAATGCCACCCAAAACCTGAAAGAACATAACTATTATGCAATCGATCATGCAATACCCAAATACTTATCTTACTCTAATTCCACCATGTGGCCCCCAATAGAACTGCACTATGCGTGCATATAACCAATGAATCACAACCCTGCATAGCATAGAAGAGTAACTCACAGATCAGTTTAGAACACAAATAAGTTCAACATCAACCGAATGGCACATCCCTCAACAATAGCAGTATGGAGCCAACCAATCCGACTCGGTGTAGAATACATATCCTAATTGGGCCTACCAATGGACCCTCAAATCAACTATGGTCACCCACAAATAGATAAATAACCCTCCAGAAATCCACAACAACTGAATCACAATGCATACTATCATCTGGCTAGCTTCATCCACAACCTCACAATCCACAACCATGAAACAATCTGCTCTAGAGAACTCTCATCCTCCAAATCCATAGAACTCACAAATTACCATATCTGATCCCAACTCCACCTCCAAAATGTCTAACACATCTCTCATACACGATCATCCCACGAGGAATACTTCTAAAATTCTTCCGTGCCACATAGCAAAATTTGAATATCAGCAGTCGATCAACCAGGAGAGTGTCGCAGTACCAGTGAAGTATCCATAAATCAAAACACATTGCCCCTTCTGAAATGTATACTCTCATCAAGCCATACCGATTAGTAATATCATTTACCTAGTCATCTGAAACTGTCCATATTGGCTATGAATTTATGCCTTTCCCTTCCAAACTGAGCCGTGACCTTGCACATGCAAATCTCAATCCCACACAACCACCGCATCTACCATGCCATCATGTGAAGAGTGTAAGAATCTCATAATCAACTCTGAGTCACAAGCAGAATACATACCCGATCAGTCAGAAACCTTCCATTTAATCTCATCCAGGAGAAAATCACAATACGCAACATATTCCTCACGCTGGTAGGAAATTATACTCCTCGCATCGTGGTAGAGACCATTGAGAACTCTCCGAAGTCCATTTGCACATAATCAAGCCATCAGAACCGAATCTCTCTAACTCAACCCATCCACTCAGGTCACCACACCCAAGAGCATTTCCACGAACCACCTGTAGAGACTAGCCACATTATAAGTACCCAAAGAACTGAGTATATCCATTACTGTGCTGATCCAACCTACTACTACGATGTCCTATTTCTCCAAGTCCCTTCCAAATTGCCTTCAAATTGATACTTCTCCTTGCTGGAACACCACGATCCTTAACCAAAATTCACCACCCAAGAGACCCTAGTGTAAAACCACAACGCCCTAAGGCCTATAAGTCGTTGACTTCCCTCTTAAGCACCCCAAAGCACCACAACCGCGACACCCACTCTAAAGAGACCTTATGTGAACCTAAAACTATTTCCTTCACCTTCTTGATGCTGAAATGCATAATCCACAATGGTATAGAAATTCCACAAGTCTCGATACCATCAAATGTAACTCTCAGTTTCTAGCCATATACAGATCTTGAAAATTCCAAATCGCTACATATAAATCTTGAATCCATTAGAACCATTCTCGAGAGTCATCCACTCAACTCGAATCTCAATTAAACCGACCAAACGGACCGAACGACATGTGCCCCATTATCACACCAACACCCAAGGGAATAACCCACACTCCTAAGCAACCGAGCAAATTCCTACTCCATGTGCACTACATCCTTCACGAATAACCACTCAATTATTTTATGATTCCCATATACCCATAGAGTGTAATACAACCTGTATCCAGAAATTCCTTTACCCGAGTCATCCTCGATCTCGACCTCTGCAAGTCATAACTAATTCACCAGTATACCCCAAACTAAAACCAATACAACATATAATTGTGCAATCAACTCGTCGATAGCAGACTCCCTCACTTGGCTCAAATCCATGGAATAAAACATCTGATTACTTACAATAAGCATAGCCCATTACTACTATAATACCACAGTGAAATTCCACTAAATCCTTCATCCGCTCATGCAACACAAACCATCTAGTACCTTAAATCATCTACAAATCTTGCGTTCATCCCCGTGATGGTTAAGCCAACTTCCACAAGTGATCCAAACTCAAATTGCAACATACATCATTCACCGGTAAAAGAGAACTCTCTACAAAACATCATAGGGATCACACAACCTCAGGACACCTCGCTGGAGATAACCCACCTGCTTTGCCTCAAATTGAGAATCTACATCACTCCACAACTAAAAAACATGAGAGATCCCTCAGCACACCCAAAACTCGAGACCATATGCCAAATCAAGACAGAAATCAAACACCCTATAGTCCTTGCTATATCTCAAGTAAACTCTTCTCGTCACATTTGAACAATCTAAACATATCTCGCAGTCATATCATACTCACCACATAGTCATCCAATCACAAATTCCACTAATAGGGACACCAACGGACCTATAAGTCCCAAAAGCATGTGCTCACACAATCAAAATCTCCGTGCTCAAGCTACCGTCAAAACCTGGACTCAAGTCCTCCAGACTAGCCATCATCAGCATGCCAAAATCACATCTCGCACCTCAACCATGGAAATCACAAGCCGGCACACAGCCGATACCGAGCGCTCACATGCGCATACGGATGCGTGGAAGGAATTCAAAGAGTTACGCTTCAAGCTGAATCAATGTCGCGCGATAAGGAAAGAAATATGGGAAGTATATCCTAAATGTCATGTAGCCTCTCGAAGATAGGTATGGATGTCATCATACCGATCCGCAAGTCTTTACTAGACACTTACTCATGACTTGTAGAACCTATGAACCTAGAGCTCTGATACCAATCTGTCACGACCTAAAATCTGACTAGTCGTGATGGCACCTAACCCAACTCGCTAGGTAAGCCAATTAACCACTAACTAATTCCAATAACAATTAATAAAGAAATTAAATAAAGAAATATCTGAATCTGATACACTCCCCAAGGTCTGGTAGTACAAATCATGAGCTTCTAAGAATAGAGTTTACAAAGCTACTATGAAGTAAATACATCATCTATTTGATAAGTACGTAAACAGAGTTTTATAAATCTAAGGCTACCATGGATAAAAGACAGTTATAACCAGAACACAGGTACATCTTCGGGTCCATCTCCCAATGATCACAGCAACATCAACAGCCAACATCTGCACGCAAGGTGCAGAAGTGTAGAATGAGTACAACCGACCCTATGTACTCAATAAGTAACAAACCTAACCTTAGGTTGAAAGTAGTGACGAGCTTGTACCATAGTCGGGTCCAACACCAACATCCAACAACACTCCATAACAACGTAAAGCAAGTAATACAAGAAGTAACTCAGAGGTAAAATGCTCAACAAGATCATGATTTCTGAAAATAGTTCTTCCTTTCAAGTACATTAGTGAAAACCCAAATCGTTTACCGAAGTTGACAAAAATATGAATAAGTTTGAAAACAGTAATTTTTCAAAAAACAATCCTTTCAATAATAATTAAGATATTTCATTTTCTTTCTAGATAGCCAGTATAAAACAAATGCATCACTATGCCCGTATGTCAACATGTGTGAGAAGTCATGAATGACGTGATACCGTACAGCATAAGGAAAATACATCTTTATACTTTTATGTCATGTGTGCATGTCAATGCAATGTATCTCAGAGATGAACTCATGTACTCACACTCTCAGAGTACTCAATCTTACTATCTCACACATTCCACTCATCATGCTCAATCACTCGGTACTGTATATGACCAATCTGGCCCAGAGGAAATCCATCCCGGAATATACACATCAACTGATCATTAGTCACTTAGTACCGAGTAGGGCCAATCCAGCTCATGGAGAAGATCCATCTCTAGGTATAAATGCTTCGTACAAGATCCATGTCCTAGGAAGATCCATCCCTCAATAAAATCAACCGCGCTTACTGGGGGTGTGTGCAGACTCCGGAGGGGCTCCTTCAGCCCAAGCTCTATATCGCTGTGGCGTGCAGCCCAATTCCATATAAATAGCCATAAGGCTCATTGCGGTGTGCAACCTAACCCATGTATATATATATATATATATATATATATATATATATACAGCCATGAGGCTCGTTGAGGCATGCAACCCGATCCATATATACATCCCTAAGGCTCGTTGCGGCATGCAACCCGATCCCATATAGCTCACAGCTCAGCACTCAGGCCCTAACTCAGTCACAAATCTCTCCAGTATCTCGGGATCACAATGACATGAACTATCCCAAAAATGATGATATGATGTATCAATAAATAATAATAGAGACTGAGATATGGCATGCAATGAAATGAGTATGACATTGGAATGTAATCAAATAACTCAACAGCAGTAATGACGTCAGTGGGTCCCAACAGAATAAGCATGTACCCTAAATATGGCTTCTAACATGAATCATAGCTCGATAACTCCAGTACGTAGAGATTTCATGACTATAGACAAGTTCATGTAACTACACAGTACCACAGAAATAACGGAATCACAGTTCACATGGTGCACGCCCGCACGCGTGTCACTTAGCATGTGCGTCACCTCAACACCAAACACATAACATGTATATTCAGGGTTCATACCCTCAGCTCCAATATTAGAAGAGTTACTTACCTCGAACAAGACGAATCCAATGTCGAGCAAGCTAAACAATGCTCCAGAACTTCCATTCTGCGCATATCAACTTCTGAACGGCTTAAATCTAGCCACAATAAATTTGATTCAGTCCACACAATTATAGGAATTAATTCCATATCAAAATACTAATATTTTCTCACAAGTTCCGAAATTACACTCCAAAAATTGCCTATGGGGCCCACATCTCGGAATCCGACGAAACTCACAAAATCCGACAACTCATCCAATTACAAGTTCAACCATACTAATTTTACTCAATTCTAACTCCGAATCGATGTTCAAATCTCAAAAATTTGTTTTATGAAATTGTAGAAAATTCCTCCAATTTTTCTTGAAAAAATCAATAATCTAACGCCGAAAGCGAAGATTAATTCATGAAATATAATCACAAGGGAGTCAAGAACACTTACCCCAAGTTGGGTGGAAACATTCCTCTCCAATATCGCCCAAACCATGCTCCAAAATCCGAAAATGGGTGAAAATAACGAACCCTCGAACTTAAAGGGTCCTGACCAGTCATTCCACATCTGCGGACAAGAGGCCGTATCTGCGACCTTCACTTTTGCAGACGTGAACCGCATCTGTGGTTGTGCAGGTGCGTCCAAGCACCCGCATCTGCGATCCTCATGCCCAGCTCCCTTTCACGCATCTGCGATAACACTGTCACTTTTCCGGTGCCGCACCTGCGCCCAACACTTCGCAGGCGCGGACACACCAGAACCAGAAATCTTCAGCAATGCAACAACTCCCCGATCAAACTTCCCAAAAATTTAACTTTCGCCATTTCAAGCCTAATTCCACTACGGATCTTAAAATAATTTTCTGGATACGCTCTTAAGTCCAAAATCACCATACGGAGCTATTGGAATCATTAGAATTCAAATCCGAGGTTATTTACACATAAGTCAACATCCAGTCAACTTTTCCAATTTAAGCTTTCCATTCTTAGACTAGGTATCTCAATTCATTCCGAAATCTCTCCGGACCCGAACTAACTTATCTGATAGGTCATTATACATATATAAAGCACAAATAGAGCAGTAAATGATAGAATGGGGCTATAATACTCAAAATGACCAGCTGGGTCGTTATAGTGGGTTATCCTCGGACAGGTTTAACCTGCCGCCTTTGTGCGCAGAGTTCTTGATTTTTTAGGATCCGAGGGCAGCTTCCCTGTCTTCAGGTAATCTATACATTTGTTTCTCCAGTCCGAGGTTAATCTTGTCAAGTTTATCTCAGCTTGGCCTTCTTCTACTACCGATTTCACGAGTTGTACGACCATTCCCGAGCTGAATTCATCATCATTAATGATGACCCCAAGATAGCTAGAGCATCGGCTTCGCTGTTTTGATTCCGGGGTACATGTTGTATTGTCCACTCCTTGAATTGATGTAGTGTTACCTATAGTTTATCCAAGTATCTTTGCATTCGCTCCTCTTTCACTTCGAACATCCCATTGACTTGATTCACCACAAGGAGAGAATCGCATTTAGCTTCGATCACCTCGGCCCCCAGGCATTTAGTCAGTTCGAGACCTGCAATCATGGGCTCATACTCGGCCTCATTGTTAGTCAATTTCATAGTTCTAATAGATTGCCTAACTACATTACCCGTGGGCGGCTTAAACACGATGCCGAGCCTCGACCCCTTTGTGTTCGAAGCACCATTTGTAAAGAGGGTCCAGATCCTCCTTGAGGTCCTCAAGGTTAACAACAATTCCTTTTCGACTTCAGGAATTAAGGTCGGCATGAAATCGGCCACGAAGTCTACCAAACTTTGAGATTTGATTGCGGTTCGGGGTCGATATTCAATATCGTACCCACTAATTTCCACGGCCCATTTGGCCAATTGTCCCGAGAGCTCGAGTTTATGCATTATATTCCTCAATGGATAAGTAGTCACGACACAAATGGGATGATATTGAAAATATGGCCTTAGCTTCCTGGAGGCGCTTAACAGAGGGAGTGCCAATTTCTCTAGGTGAGGATACCTCATTTCGGCATCGCCTAGAAACCTTCTAACATAATATATATATATATATATATATATATATATATATATATATATATATATATATATATATATATATGTAGAGGAATTGCGTACCTTCTTCTTTTCGGACTAAGACTCCACTTACCGCTATCTCGGATATCGCTAAGTATAGGTACAACTGCTCGTCTGCCTTCGAAGTATGAAGAAAAGGCGAACTCGAAAGGTACCGTTTGAGTTCTTCCAAAGCTTGCTGGCACTCCGGGGTCCACGAGAAGTTATTCTTCTTCTTCAATAATGAGAAGAACGGATGGTTATTATTGGAGGACCTTGAAATGAATCTACCTAAGGCGGCTATGCGCCCGGTTAGTCTTTGAACGGCCTTGACATTGTCCACCACAGTGATGTCTTCTTTGGCCTTGATCTTGTCGGGATTGATCTCAATTCCCCGGTTGGACACCATGAATCCAAGGAACTTCTCGGACCGGACTCCGAATGCGCATTTCTCCTGTCAGCTTCATATTGTATTTCTTCAGTATGTTGAAGGTTTCCTATAAATGTTTCAAATGGTCCTCTACTCCCGAGGACTTAACTAACATGTCGTCAAAGTAAATCTCCATTGATTTTCCTATTTGCTCTTAGAACATCCGATTTACTAGGCGTTGGTAAGTGGCACCAATGTTTTTTAGTCCGAATAACATTACGTTATAACAATAGGTGTCATATTTAGTGATGAAGGATGTCTTTTCATGGTCGCTCGGATCTATACGGATCTGGTTGTACCCGGAATAGGCGTCAAGAAAGCTGAGTATCTCGTGGCCGGCCATCGCATCGATCATGCGATCGATGTTAGGCAAAGGGAAAGAGTCCTTAGAGCATGCCTTGTTCAAGTCTGTGTAGTCTACATATATTCTTAATTTATTTCCCTTTTTAGGCACTACCACTATGTTTTCTAACCAGTCCGAGTACTTAACTTCCCGAATGGAACCTATTTTAAGGAGTTTGGATACCTCATCTTTGATGAATGCGTGCTTGACTTCGGACTGAGGCTTCCTCTTTTGTTTAACCAGGTGAAACTTCGGATCTAAGCTCAACTTGTGAGTAGTTATTTCTGGCGGGATACCTGTCATGTCAAGATGGGACCAAGCGAAACAATTTATGTTAGCTATAAGAAATTCAATGAGTTTTTTCATGAGCTTGGGAGTAAGCCCCGTGCCCACATATAGCTTCCGATCGGGCATGTACTCGATCAATATGATTTTCTCCAACTACTCAACTGTTGACTTGGTGGCATACGTTTTGTCAGAGACTATGAAAGACCTGGAGACTCCGTAATTGTCATCCTTGCTCGTCCCCTGCTTTTCTGGTTAGGTCAGGTCCGGTGACGGTGATTGCTCTTTGGTTTCTTTCTTGGTGACCGAACTCGATTTCTTTGATATCGAGAGTGCGCATATCGGGACCACCTCATCAATCGCGAACATTTCTTTTGTGGCTGGTTGCTCTCCGTAAACCATTTTGATCCCTCTCGGTGTAGGAAATTTCAACGCCTAATGTAGTGTTGAGGGTACTACCCTCATGTTGTGAATCCATGGCCTCCCAAATAGAGCGTTGTATCTCATATCTCTTCTATCACGTAGAACTTTGTTTCCTGAACGGTTCCGGCAGTATTTACCGGCAGGGTTATCTCCCATTTAGTGGTCTCACATGCCATGTTAAACCCGTTTATAACTCGGACTGCAGGCACAATATGGTCTTGTAGACTCAGTTGTTCCATGACCCTCGATAGGATGATATTGGCCGAGCTACCTGGATCAATCAACACACGCTTAACTCGAGATTTATTTATGAGTTCAGATATTACTAGCGCATCATTGTGTGGTTGTACGATGCCTTCAGCGTCTTCGTCAGTGAAAGATATGGTTCCCCAAGGTACATAATCTCGAGTCCATTTTTCCCTTGTAATGGACACTTTAGTGTGCTTTAACATCGACCCCTAGGGGATGTCAACCCCACCAATGATCATGTTAATGACATGTTGAAGTTCCTCTTGCTCGATCTTCTTGTTGGAGTCCCTATTCCTGAAGTGATTTTTGGCTCGATCACTCAGAAACTCTCAGAGGTGTCTGTTGTTGAATAACCGTGCTACTTCCTCTCTCAGTTGTCGGCAGTCTTCGGTTCTATGGCATGAGTGCCATGATATTTACACATTAGGTTGGGTTCCCTTTGGACAAGATCAGATTGTAATGGTCGAGGCCATTTAGTATCTTTGATGCGTCTGATGGCTGATACGATGGCGACATCGTCAACATTGAAGTTGTACTCCGATAACCTTGGTGCTTCCTTAGACCCGATGGGTCTGTCAAAATCGCTTTTGCTCATGAGTCCCCAGTTATTATAACCTCGATCGCCTCTTATTTCACTCATCACAGTGTTGTGTATGGACCCATTACCCCTTCAATATCCATTGTGTGGTTGATATCGGTCTCTATTCGATCTTAGTTAACGATCAATGTCTCTTTTGGATCTGTCACTAGCTCTGACGGGATAAATGGACGTGGAAGGGGCCCCGAGCTGATCGTCTTCGACCCTGATTTTGGATTGGTACCGGTTATGGATGTCGACCTAAGTTACCTCCTGGTATTCTATAAAATTTTGCTTCAACTGCTGTGAAGCTAATGAGCTTTGGGGATTGAGTCCTTGGGTGAAGGCCTGAACGGACCAATCATCTGCGACTGTAGGCAGATCCATCCGTTCCATTTGAAACCTCGATATGAATTCCTTGAGCATCTCGTTATCTCTTTGCTTTACCTTGAAAATGTCTGATTTCCTGGTCTCGACCTTGATGGCCCCGGCGTGCGCTTTTACAAAGGCATCTTGAACATAGCAAACGAGTTAATAGAATTAGGGGGTAAGTTGTGATACCATATCATGGCTCCTTTCGACAAGGTCTCTCCAAACATTTTCAGCAGAATTGATTCGCTTTCATCATCTTCCAAGTCATTTCCCTTGATGGCACATGTATAAGAGGTCACATGTTCGTTTGGATCGTTTTTCCCATTATACTTCAAAATTTTGGGGATACGAAGCTTCTTTGGGATTGGCTTCAGAGCTGCGCTCGGAGAGAAAGGCCTTTGGACATATTTGTTAGAATCTAGGCCCTTTAGTATCAGTGGCGCTCCCGGGATTTGGTCGACCCTGGAGTTATAGGTCTCCACTTTTTTGTTGTTGGCTTCGATTTTCTTTTCTCCCGATTCCACCCGTTTTATCAGTTCCTCAAGCATCTTTATTATCTCGGGGTTGGTCTTGGGTTCTGATTCACCCGACCTTTCTATGGCCGGTTCATTTTTGCGGGCGTCTTCCCGGGATGATTCGGGCTCAACAGGGGGCTCGGCTTTGGTTCTGCAACTGGGCTATCACTGCTTGTTGAGCTTGTAACATTTCAAAGATGACGCGCAAGTTGATACCATCATCTTCGTCGTTGTGTGTACTCTGGGCTATTGACCGGACTCCCCCGCGAATGCTGTTTGCGGGGTCAGTAGGCAAGTTTGCTTCGATAGCCACGTGTGAGTTAGCATCGATCGGATCAAACATTGGGACTCCGTTGGGGTCAGCAGGGGGCACCTCTTTGCTGGGTACTACGTTGTTGTTTTTGCCATAGTGGCCGGACTCAACATCCACGTTCAAATGGGCAGATCGAGAGTTCAACTAATTTGTCCTGAAATTAAAAGCTCAAAGAACAAGTGTAAAATAGAGTGTGTTACGGAAATCTGTATCAAATTGCCACTATTATCCTTAGCCCCACGGTGGACGCCAAACTGTTTACCCTAAAAATGGATAACAATTAAATTTGTAAGTGATTTTAAGGATACGTGGGTTAATTCAATACAAATGATAAATTGTGTTAGATTAAACAGATAAAGGACATAATAAATTATCAAACCTATCAAGAGGAGTGATCCCGGACTTAGTAACAGCTTAATGAAATGCCTGCCTTCGATCCTGGGCTCACGTTATTGATGAATTGATGAACAAAAGTAAGAACTTTGAATATCAAAGAAAATAAGAATATATTGCTTTGATATGCGTGTTACAGTGTGTCTAATGAATAATCAGACCCTCCCCTTTATATAATAGGGGAGTTTTACCCTAAGTGCAATTCCATAGAAGGTAAAAATCTTCCGTTTAACTAATCACCGGTTTTCTGCCGATACGTGCCGAGATTCACCTCGTGATATCCGGCTGGTCATGGATATCACGGCCTTTATTTGGTCATGCTCGATTATCTGGTAATGTTCTCCAAGATTTTTCGGATTCAAATCGATCCTGGGGTTCGTGGCCCTGATACTCCCGAGGGCAGACGTTTTGCCTGGACCCCGACTCGAGGGGATCCTTGCCTCGATTTTGGTCCCTTATAGTTAGGTCTCTTCCTCCGTTTACTTCATCAAAAACTGAGGCGTCCCATGGGATCGGTTTCACCCGTACACACTAATATACCTCATCTTAATCCCAATCCCCCTAAGTTCCCCACCTTTCACGTCACTCACCTCATATTGCGCGCACACATGATCATCCCAGTCCCTCACGTCTTGTTGCCCACCCCTCCATTCATCACTCTTTTTAAGTACACACATTCTATATATAGTGGGCATATACTTTAGATTAAGGGGATTCCATTTTTTTCCAAGAAAGGAGATTAAGCATTGATTTTAGTTTAACTAAGAGCATTGATATTTTCATACACGAGCACACACTGGTTTTCTCACAAAAGGTTTCTTCACTATCTCTCTTAGTAAACTTGGTTTTGAAATAAAGTACGCTTGCGACCTGGTTGAGGTTTCCAGTTAGTGACTCCATTCGTGATCTCCAGTCTTGGCTCGATATTCCGATAGAGCGTCAAATTTCTCTGTTTTAGTTTTCTACAAAAGGTCAGTCTTTCATTTTGCTATAATTTTAAATTATGCCATGAGTAAATATGTAACTTTTAAGCTTCTCAATATTTAATGTTAGTTTGGTGAAGATATTAATTTTGAGTATGTTATCATGTCATCTCCATTTTAATTTGATGAGTTTTTGTGTTAGCATTTCTTTTTTGTAGTCGTTATCTTTATTAGATAATGCATGTTTGATGTTATCTGTTTAAGTTACTTTGAGTTTAATTTGTGATAATAAATTAGATGAGATAATTTTCATTATTCTAACTTTAATTTGTAGTGGGTTAGTGAATGAAACAATGTTTGTTTGAATTTTAAGATTTTGAGTTGTTAGTCCATTTGTTAAAGCATTTGAACTTTTACAGTGTTACTAATTTTATATTTGTTTAAAGCAATAGATTTTATCTTTCGATACTTTGTCTGATGTCAATGAAGTTGAGTAATTATTTTCTTTTGGAGTTTAAATTTAATTAGAATTATATAATGTACTTTTGGCCCATTAGATTATTTTCAAATGGAGTTTGAGTTGATTTTCTTTCAAATAAAGAATATTAGCTTAAATATAATTTTAGATTGTTCAATCATAACAACAACAATAACGATCCAGTAAAATCCCACAAGTGGGGTCTGGGGAGGGTAGTGTGTACGCAGACCTTACCTCTATCCCGAGGGAATAGAGAGGTTGTTTTTGATAGACCCTCGACTCGAGAAGATGAAAAGAAACAGTATATCAGTACCATCAACAAAAACCATAGAAATAATAACAACATCACAAGAACCAGTAAATAAGACTCGGCACTATGAAAATAGAAGAGTAGTGTGAACACAACATTGACCACTAGAAGTTTAAGACAAAATCCTATCAAACTATCCTCACACTGGTACGAGTTAGAAATATGCTCAACTACCTCCTAACCTACAACCTTAATGCTCAACCTCCACAGCTTCCTATCGAGGGCCATGTCCTCGGAGATCTGAAGTCACACCATATCCTGCATGGTCACCTCTCCCCAATATTTATTAGGCCGCCCACTACCTCTCCTCGCATCCACCAACATCAATCACTCGTACCTCCTTACCGAGGCATCTGGGATTCTCCTATGTACGTGACTGAACCATCTGAGCCTCGCTTCCCGCATCTTGTCATCATGGTAGCCACGCCCACCTTCTCCCGAATATCCTTTTTCCTAATCTTATCCATCCTAGTGTGCCCGCACATCAACCTCAACATCCTTATTTATGTTACTTTCATCTTCTTGATATATGAGTTATCAACTGGCTAACCCTCAGTCCCATACAACATGGCCGGTCTAACCACCGCTCTATAAAATTTGCATTTGAGTAGCGGTGACACTTTCTTGTCACATAGGACTCCAGATGCTAACCTTCATTTCATCTACCCCACCCCTATACGTTGTGTGACATCCTCTTCGATCTCCCCATCCCCCTGGATAATTGAACCAAGGCACTTGAAACTACCTCTTTTGGGAATGACTTGCGATCCAAGCCTCACGTCCATGCCCGCTTCCCTCGTCTTGGCACTAAACTTGCACTCAAGATATTTCGTCTTCGTCCTGCTCAACTTGAAACCTTTAGACTCAAGGGCTTGTCTCCAAACCATCAGCCTCTCGTTAACATCGCTTCGCGTCTCGTCTATTAGAACTATGTCGTCAGTGAATAACATACACCATGGCACCTCTCCTTGAATATGGTGTGTCAGTGCATCCATCACCAGGGCAAATACGAATGGGTTGAGCACAGATCCTTGGTGTAACCCCATAACAACCGTAAAATACTTAGAATCACCTCACACTAATCTAACCTGAGTCTTAGCTCCATCATACATGTCCTTAATCGCCCTAATGTAAGCAACCTGCACACCTTTAGCCTCTAAGTATCTCCAAAGAATCTCTCTAGGCACCTTGTCATACGCTTTCTCCAGATCAATAAACACCATGCATAGATTGTTTAATCATAAATAAGTGAATAATATATCATCCTAAATGAGGTCGCGACTACGCATCTCGGGATTAAAAAAAATTACAAGGTCATGGCTACATGTCTTTACATAAATATTTTAATAAAAACAAATCTTTCTTCGAATTAGTACGAGTAGGCTCCGATCTTTTAGGTGTGATATACAAGTTGAGGTCACAAATATATGTCTTGGTGAGTGTAGGCTAAGGTTGCGGATACGCGTCTTAGTCAAGGCTACTAAAAGTTCAACAATTAAAAGTGGATTATAGGTAAAAGGCGAAGTTAATAAACATAACTTTGTTTATAATTAATTTTAGCCAAATAATAGAAATTTACAAATATATGTCTTGGATCAGAAGGAGATAAATAAATGAAATATTCTAAATACGCTATTAGCCCATGTGTTCATACCCGAACATTCTAAATACCCGAACCATGATATGCATAAATAATAAAAGGATCATGTGTGCATTCCCGCATCTCGATACCTTTAAATTTAAAATAATTATGTTTTAACCATGTGAACATTCTATACCTTGGTTTAACATCTAATTTCAAAGGAGTACCTTGTGTGCGTACCGCATCAAGGTCAAAACAATTAATAAAATATAATACTCCCTCCGTTTCAATTTATGTGAACCTATTTCCTTTTTAGTCTGTGCCAAAAAGAATGACCTCTTTCCTTATTTGGTAGCAATTTACCTTTATGCAATGATTTATAGCCACACAAAATATATGTGCCTCATTTTACACCACATGTTCAAAAGTCTTCTCTCTTTTCTTAAACTTCGTGCCCAGTCAAATGAATTCACATAAATTGAAACGGAGGGAGTAATTAATTAAGTGGTAATAGGCAAATCATAACCAATAAAATACAAGAATAGCCAAGAATTGATTTAAGCCTTACATTAGTCAATAAAAGTGACTTTGCTAGAACCACGAGACTCGAGGGGTGCCTTACATCTTCTCCTCGGTCAACAGAATTCCTTACTCAGTCTTCTAATTTCATAGACCATAAATTAGGAATCAAACCTTTCTTTTGATAAGGGATTCAAATAAAAGGTAACTTGAAACGCCAAAACTCAATTCCAAGTGGCGGCATTAAATAATAAATAATCTCTTTTCAAAACGTCACTTTAATTGGAAAAAATCTTCTAACTCAACCTCGTAATAGGGTTGTGTGGAAAAAAAGAGGTGTGACAAGTATTATTTTCTTGAACTTTAATGTTCCAATGTTTAAAACTCCACTAAATTACCAAGTAGTATTAAAAGTAGTTTCACTCTCCCTAAGGTATGTGGAGACTTTAGACGGGGGTCTTCAATTTTAGCAAATTTTGATAAATTTTAGATGGAACCTATGGCTTTGCCAAAGTTTAACTTTAGACTCGACGATCTGAAATTCAAATTAAGACCTCAGGCTTGAATTTGATGTCACGATCCAAAACTTATTATAGGCCGTGATGGCGCCCAACGTCGCCGTTAGGCAAGCCAACGGTGAACTACCAACTTAATTATGAACTTTATTATTCCCAAAATCGTGAACTTTATTAGATGAAGAAATCAACGCATTAAAATCATGGAAACTTCAAATTTTAACAAAATAGATAATAAAAGTGTGTAAATGCTAAGCAAAATCACAAACTACTTCTAGAACATCCCAAAACCCAGTGTCACAAGTGCATGAGCATTTATTAAGGAGTACAATAATAATACAACATATGTCTGGAATGAAAATAAGACAGGATAGAGTAAATGGTACGATGGAGACTCTGTGGGATGCGATACATAGCCTTGAATGTAGCTCACCATAAAATCTCCTCAACAGTTGAGCCTATGCGCCAAGATGACCAACAATTGAACCTGTCAGATCCTGTACATTTAGTGCAGAAGTGTAGCATGAGTACTTAACTCAACGCGTACCCAGTAAGTATCTAACCTAACCCTGTAGAAGCAGTGACGAGGGGTCGACATCGATACTTACTAGAGGTCCAATAAAGCAATATAATAAATCATAAGCAGATATGAAGAACACATCAATAATGGGGTAAATCTATAAGTTACATAATCTTCCAAAATTTTCTTTTAAAGGGTATGATTTTCTCGGTCTTGTATTCTACCTCAACAGCTTAGATATATCAAGTGCCAGTATCAAACAGATAAGGAATACCATATAAAAGTCCAGACATCAGTGGAAAGACAATCTCGTGAATATTCGAATTGCCAGCGATATAACGCACGATTATGCTGAGGTCATTCAGCCCGATCTAGAATAATGTGTACACTACCAAGGTCGAGCGGCACGAACCATAGATGCATCTATTATACTATCGATGCGTTCGGCCCGCTCCACAAGAAAGGAAGAAACTTATCGAATTACGAGTCACATGCTTACAACACAGATACAAGTGCATAATAATAAATATACCGCATTACATTTATCAAATATCTTGGCAACAACTCAAGGTGATAAAGCTCGGCCTAATATATTTGTATGTTTCTAGATCAATTTCAGTTATAATTTCAATTAATTAAGCTAGCAAAATGAGTCCAAATAATTCAAATATTACATGACAAAGTCCTAAGTCTAGCCGGACATAAACATGTTTTAGCTACATACGGACTCTCATCACGTCGTTCGCATGTAGCACCCACAACTAGTAGCACATAACAATTACATCACCTAGGGGGTAGTTTCCTCCTCACAAGGTTAGACATGAGATTTACCTCGCTCTAAAGTTCCATAACCGGGTCCCGCACCTCTCTAACGCCTCAAACCAAAGCCCATCGATTCGAAACTAGTCAAATAATGTGCAAACCAATAAAAATACACTCTAATACTCATAATTAATCAATTCATAAAAATTTCCAACTTCGCTCGAAAAGTCAACAAAGTCAACCCTCGGGCCCACATGCCCGGATTCCAAACATTATTAAAAATAAATATTACCCATAACTCATATGGTCTATATCAAGAAAATCATCCAATTTCATCCATGAATCGACCCTCAAATCAAGGATTTATTATTTCTCAACTTTGGGGCTCAAAATCCCAATTTCTACAATCTAAACACGGATTAAAATAATAACCAACGGAAATAATCATGGATAAACATCAAAATAAAGGTCATATATTTACCCCCTTGTTGAGACGAGAACAACTCCGCAAACATCACCTCAAACAGAGCTCTAGAACTCAAGATATGCCCAAAATACTAAAATTCTCGGTTTAAAACACTGTCCAGATGATTTTTCTTCATCGCCTTCACGGGAGATCTTCGCGTTCGCGAAGAGCAATTTTTTGCGTTCACTGGTCAACCTAGAAATCCTTCTTCGCGTTCGCGGAACCTCGCTCGCGTTCGCGCAGAACAAAGCTTCGCACCAGAAACCAGCAATTTTGTCCGACACGGAAATGGGCATAACTCTCTCATACGACATCGGAATTCGGCGATTCTTGTTGCTATGGCTGAATAATTACGATACGGATATAATGATTCAATCCAATAACAAATCAAATTTCGTTTTCTCAATAAAGTATCCTTTATACCCAAGAAAATGACGCTGAAACATCAAATAAGAGCGCGACACAACCCAAACACATCCAAAACACACTCGAGGCCCTCGGAACCTCGTCCAATTACACAAACCAGTCCCAAAACATAACACGAAACTGCTCGATGCCTCAAATCACACCAAACAACATCGAAACTATGAATCGACGATCGAAACCTTTATTTAAACTTCCAAACATTCAAACTTCGACGAACGCGTCCGATTCATACTTAAACATTCTAGAATGAAGCAAAACTTTACACACAAGTCACAAATCACGATACGAACCTATTTCAAGGCCCGAAACCCCAAACAGATATCGATAATACCAAAGTCTAGTTCAAACCAAACTTAGGAAATACTAAAACTTTCAAAATGCCAACTTTCTACAATAAGCGTCGAAATGCTCCTGGATGACCCGATACTCAATCTGAACATAAGCCCAAGTCCGAAATCATCATACGAACCTATTAAAACCTTCAAATCTCGATTTTGAGACCGTTTACTCAAAAGGCAAACTTTAGTCAGCTCTTCCAACTTAAATTTTCTGAATTTAGATTTTTCTTTCCAAATCAACTCCGAACTTCCCGAAATTCAATTCCAACCGCACGTACAAGTCATAATACCTGAAGTGAACCTACTCGAGGCCTCAAACCACTGAACGATGTGCTAGATCTCAAAACGACTGGTTGGGTCGTTATATTCTCCCCCACATAAACATACGTTCGTCATTGAACGTGCCAAGAATTGTTTCGGAGTTGTCCAAAATCACTTTTTAACACCTCGTGCACCTACCCGTGCCCATATGAGCACATTAGCTCGAGCAAGACTGAAGATCCTCCTTATAACCTTAGCTAACAATCCTTAAAACCAAATTCCAACATCCGAAATTCTCCAGGAGACCCGATTTTAACATAGGAACACCGCATCAATCACACACACTGTACCAAAACATGATCATGCACCTATGCTAAAATCACACCATGCACCACATAAGTCGGTTGCCCATAATAACATCCTCCGGCCACAATAGCTGCAATTTCATGAATTCAATGCCCGCAATACACCCAACAACACATATAAGCCTTATTCCAATTCTCACAATACAGCCACGACGAAAGAGATATGTAGAAACTCATAACCACTTGTCGAATCAATAAATCAGGGAGTCTCTCCTCCTGACAAGAACCATTACCTCATTCTAAACTGAATAACGATATTTTCTCTTTCATATACCCTACATAACTCTGATTGTACTGATCTCAGGTCCAATGACCTCGTCTCACCCAGTACAAGGTGCTTGTGCAATAAGCTGCATCAAACACCATCTAAAATCTCATACAACGCCAACTAGCTACAACTCGAATGTGACACATAAGGAAGAACGAACACTGGAAAAGAACTACCCATCTCGCATAACGAATAAAATAGCCGAAACGAGGCTATGGATCTTTATCAGGGAATGAGAAACAAAATACACAGAAATAAGTATAGGGGACCGTACCCAACATCTCACTATTGCGCGCGTGCAATACGATCCACACATGATGTTGTTGCGGCATGCAACCCGATCCAAATAACATACCCATGGCGGCGTGCCACCCGATCCACACATAAGAATAAAAAAAGGAAATACCCATCAAGCCATAATGCTTATACTTACGAAATACCCGAATATCGGCCACTAGCACGCCAAGTGCATAAATACGACTCTAGGGAGACGGATAGCGCCATGCACCAAGAAACTCAAGTTCGACTAAGGTGCAATAACGACAAGCTACACAGGGCCACAACACCCGTGCGAATAATCAAGTCGTCTCATAACCCACATAACATAATATAGTATTACATAGGATAATTGACGACATGAATAACATTTAACACCAGAAGACTCCTCCATAAACAGTGTTATGCTGAATGAACACATCTGGCCTGATGTAGAGCATACATTCACATTAGATCTACTAGCGGACCTTAAACAGATTCCGATCATCCCATACTGGGCAAATAACCTTCCAAGAATCCACAATGACCCCATTCATGACACATAAGAGTAACCGTCAAATCCGGAACAAAACCCCACAGTCTGCAACCAAATAAATAGAGCGCCTCTTAGTCATAATCTCTCCCATTTGCGACTGTATCAAAATTTCCATACCTGATTTAAGTTTCCAACAGTCGAATGACTAACACGTCCCACTTATACGATCTTCCTATGGGATATACTCCCATAACCTTCTGCACTAGGTATTAAAATATGAACGTTAATGGCCATCGACCATGCTATTTCTATAATACTAGCCAAGCATCCGTATTTCAATACACAAAGCCTCTTACACATGACATTATTCTTAGGTGACACTAAAGAAAATGCCAGCTTACTCTGAACATCTGAATTCTTCCCTGCTCATCCGATCTGGTGAGATTCTTATCAACACCAAGCCGCAACCTTGATCCTCAACTTCCAATTCTCATGCCGCTCACCACACCTATCATGTCGCTACATGATAGTATAAGAATTCATCATAACCCCTGAAATACTAGTAGAATAAACACTTCATTGGCTAGAAATCTTTCACTTAACTCATTTCTGAAGAACCATTGTAGCACGCAACTGAATTGCCATAACAGTATAAAATACAAACCTCAAGACGTGGTCTAAACCACCATAACTCTTCCGGAATCCATTTACACAACAAGGACATTTGAATCAAATACCTCCTAAATCAATCAAATTATGGTGGTTGTCAAGCCCGCACATACAACCACAAACCACATGTATAACTTAACATGCCGAAGGAACTGATCATTGCCACAAGCATGCAGATTTAACCATTACTAACCGACCCAGCTTCTTCCAATTTACTCTTGGCTTTCCTTATAAATAATAATAGCTCCATTCAAAATATAACGTAACTCAACAACACTCATCCTGAGTGACCCAATTCACGAGACCACATCATCTCAATACTCATGAACCATCCCATACCCTCCTTATGCGCATAATAGCACCTCCAACTGGTACACCCATTCTGAAAGATCCTCTACGAATCTGAAGTTGTTTCCTCCCATTTCTCCAATACTGCACCGCAGACCCAATGATAACATAGAGCACTCCAAGTCCCTTTCATAACCCACTGCAAAAAATTGATCCTTAACCACACAACGGACCCGAAATTCTTAGGCAGTGCACTTTAATTCTTTGACCCACTAGAACCGTTATTGAGAGTCACCCACTCTGACCTGGTCTCAGATATAATCAAATTCCAATGCTATGTTAGCACCTGAACACTCCCAAGGAAGTAACCGGATGAATCACATCCACAAGAAGCATAAACTCTAAGTCTTCCCAAAACCTGCACATGAATTGATAAGGCGAAATATAGAACATATTCATCAAGTTCTTTGCTCAAATTACCCCTAATGTTTTCTTTTCTTAGTCATAAACAATCCACCAATGCACCGATAACCAGAAACCGCATAAGTAGACAACCACGCGATCCAATCGTAGAATGTGGGCTCCCCCACTTAGATTTAAGCTACCATCACATAATGTATAACCCACAAAGATTCCTCCTTCTCAATTACCATGATCTCGCATCGTCAACCATCCAAATTTCATGTAGTCTCTTGTTAAACTTTTCATGAATATTCTGAATTATCAGCCACAATCGCATATTCGACCTTCTGTCGGGTAGTAAGTAGAACTCTCCGTAGAAACTTCATCAAAATCACGCAACCGCTAACCCGCTCACAGGAGATAATCCACTTGGTCATTGTCCACCATGATTCCCAAATCGCTCTAAACGTTTCTCAAGGCATGTGGCTATCCTACCACAGAATCCATATGCTACTCTGCCACTACCACTTCAGTTAAACCATCTCCTTTAAGTAACTTCTCGACCTCTGCTTTTCATACTTGACCTGCTAGAAATTCAACCACGCGAGACATCTCCCACCATGTCTTTCCTCATCCTTCGCTACACAAATGCTGCCTCAAATCAAAATCCATCTTTGTAGCACCTGAACTAATAAATTGCTACCAACTCTAAGCCTCCTCGAAGATCATCTTTCTCGAGCCATCAACATTAGAAACACCGATTTAATTCCAAAACTGCTACACACAGCCATCTCTGACAATCGCTTCTCAGGCACCATTTCACAACACCCTGGACCGAAGGCAAATCAAAGAAGACCTTAACACCGGTGAACCTTAATGCATTCAAACAAGGACGACGACACCACGTCACAAATGAGAATTCTACCCCGCTCAAAAATATCAAGTCTCGTTACTTCATCAACCAAAACCTGAACATCTATAGTCCGATTGCCTTTCCTCAGCTTGAATTACATGTCGAACCTCTAAACCATGCACCGAGAAATCCTCCTTTCGAGTCATTCATTGCCTCGACACATAAACAAACACCTTATTATTACACCAACACTGTGGGATAATAACGCGTGAACATCACAAATCTGTGCATAGCCTCGAAACCATAGGAAATATAGATACTGAGCTGAAACGGTGGAACAGCCTTCTGCAAGGCGACGATAATAGCCTGCCCGAACAAGTAGGGAGAAACATCCTGCACCATGTCTGCAGTACCCCTACAACTCCTCGATGCCCAATTGATGACAAGTGCTCCACGTTGCATAAGATTGAGTAAGAAGGAAATGAAGGCATAAGCTTTAATGGAATCAAATAGCACAAAGAGGAATCAAGAAGGGAAGTGCTCCTAACAATCCTGTAGCCTCTCGAAAATAAGTACAGACGTCTCGGTACTGATCCGCCATACTCTACTAGACTTGCTAATGACTCGTGAGACCTAAGTGAACCTAGAGCTCTGATACCAAGCTGTCTCGACCCAAAACTCACTATAAGTCGTGATGGCGCCCAACGTCGTTGTTAGGCAAGCCAACGGTGAACTTACAACTTAATTATTAAATTTATTATTCCCCAAATCGTCAATTTTATTAGATAAAGAAATCGACGCATTAAAATCATCGAAATTTTAAATTTTAAAAAAATAGATAATAAAAGTGTGTAAATGCTAAGCAAAATAACAAACTACTTCTTGAACATCCCAAAATACGGTGTCACAGGTGCATGAGCATTTACTAAGGAGTACAATAATAGTACAACATCTGTCTGGAATGTAAATAAGATATGATAGAGTAAATGGTATGGAGACTCTGTGGGCTGCAATACATAGCCTGGAATGCAGCTCACCATAAAGTCTCCTCAACAGTTGCGCCTGCGCGCCAAGATGACCACCAATTGAACATGTCAGATCCTGCATATTTAGTGCAGAAGTATAGCATAAGTAAGTAAATCAATGTGTACCGAGTAAGTATCTAGCCTAACCCCAGAGAAGTAGTGAAGAAGGGTCAATATAGGCACTTACTAGAGGTCCTATAAAGCAATATAATAAATCATAAGCAGATATGAGGCACACATCAATAATGGGGTAAATCTGTAAGTTACATAATCTTCCAAAAATTTCTTTTAAAGGGTATGATTTTCTAAGTCTTGTATTCTACCTCAACGACTCAGATATATCAAGTGCCAGTATCAAACAGATAAGGAATACCATATAAAAGGCCAGGCATCAGTGAAAGGATAATCTCGAGAACATTCGGACTACCAGCGATATAACACACGATTATGCCGAGGTTGTTCGACCCGATCCAGAATAATGTGTAAACTGTCGAGCGGCACGAACCATAGATGCATCTATTATACTGCCGAGGTGTTCGACCCGCTCCATAAGAAAGGAAGAAATTTAGCGAATTACGAGTCACATGCTTACAACACAGATACAGATGCATAATAATAAATATACCGCTTTACGTTTATCAAATATCTTGGCAACAACGCAAGGTGATAAAGTTCGGCCTAATATATTTATATGTTTCTAAATCAATTTCAGTTATAATTTCAATTAATTAAGCTAGCAAAATGAGTCCAAATAATTTAAATATTATATAATAAAGTTCCAGGTCTACTCGGACATAAACATGTTTTAGCTATGTACGGACTATTGTCATCTCGTGCGCACGTAGTACCCATAACTAGTAGCACATAACAATTACATCACCTAGGGGTAGTTTCACCATCACAAGATTAGACAGGAGACTTACCTCACTCTGAAGTTCCATAACCGGTACCCGCACCTCTCTAACACCTCAAACCAAAGCCCATCGATCCGAAACTAGTCAAACAATATGCAAACCAATAAAAATACACTCTAATACTCATAATTAATAAATTCATAAAAATTTCTAACTTCGCTCGAAAAGTCAACAAATTCAATCCTAGGGCCCACGTGCTCGGATTTCGAAAATTATTAGAAATAAATATTATGCATAACTCATATGATCTATATCCAGAAAATAATCCTATTTCGTCCATGAATCGACCCTCGAATCAAGAATTTACCATTTCTCAACTTTGTCGCTCAAAATCCCAATTTTTACAATCCAAACACGGATAAAAATAATAACCAAAGGAAATAATCATGGAGAAACATCAAAATAAAGGCCAGATATTTACCCCCTTATTGATACGAGAACAACGTTGTTACACCCCATGTTTTCGTGCGTAAAAGTATGCCATAAGTAAATTGATGAAAGTTTGGAAATGAGATATTACATGCCGCATTTCCGTACGTTAAAGTTTCGTCGTAAGTTAATCGACGTAAGTTTGGGAATAGGATTATTTTGAGATTATAAGCATTATGCTATTTAAATAAAGTGACGAGTGAATTCGTGAAGGTGAGAGGGTAAGCAAATTGAAGAAAATGAATTTCGTCGAAGTTTGACATTTTGGATAAAATATGACCCGAGCTAAAATACCCGGTATTTATGGACTAGTACCATACAAGGTACCACATGGCCATGATAGTAAGGTGTATAAAGTATATTAAAAGTAAGTACTATTTTAAGTAAATTGAGATAATTCTTAATTATATGAATAATCGGGTAATTATTAATTTTAGTGGGAGATTAACACTTAATATTGTTGAGAATGGATAACCACCCACGTGGCAGAAAACAACCTTAACATCTATGACTCTTAAGTCATTAGAAAATATGGCAAACTAAAGGATTATGTGATTAAGCCACCACATGAAGTGGGGCCCACACAAATCCAAATATAAGACCCTTCTAAATTAGAGATGAGAGATTTGGCATTCTTAAGAACGTGAGATCACATATACATTTAACAAAGGAAAGCCATTGTAAGTCTTAAGAATGTGAGAGTCACATATCCATTCTTAGAAACGAGAGGGTCATATATCAAAACGTGAGATTTGGCAATTATAAGGGAGTACGGTGCAATCTTTCTCAACAATATCATACAGATTTTTTCCTACTTCGATCCGCCATTACATGTTGTTGCAATCAACGGTGTTAAAGGTATTGTCAAGAGAATGGGTTTAGGTATGTTAAGGCTATCCCTTCTTTCTTTTTGGCATGATCCCTACAATACAAACGAAACGAGTAAACCCACAATTTTCATAAATAACTCTATTCATAGAAGTACTAGGGGTGTCTATATTCTTGATTCCCCATGTGAATTATTAATTTATCTTCTGTTCATGGGTCTAAAAAAAATACGTATTTGATAAAGTTTATCCGAAAGGCATATTGATTTTATGATATTCCGAGAAATCTTATTAACGTATTTCTTATAAATTTCATGCATTTATACATGTATATTGACCAATGACCAGATGGTGTTATATACGCGTATATTATATGTATATGGGATATGTGAAAAGGTTATAGCGTTATATACGCACCACCACCTGATCAGCTGGTATACGTTGATGATTTTGCTCACGGTGGCCAAGATAATATGATGGGATGCCCTCAGAGGCTTGATGATGTTATGAATGCATATACCTAAGCATGGTATGACATTTATATGTATATGCATGACGTTGTAAATATTAATGATTCATAGAGTTATTTGGACTTACATGTCGAGTCTTTTAATCTATGTCTCTCTCATGTCTATTATTTACTGATTTTTCTTCCTTACATACTCGGTACATTATTTGTACTAACGTCTCTTTGCCGGGGGACGCTGCGTTTCATGCCCGCAGGTCCCGATAGATAGGTCGAGAGTCCTCCAAGAAGGCTATCAACTCAGCGGAAGATGTTGGTGTGCTCCATTTGATCCGGAATTGCTTGTTTGGTCAGTATGATTTAGACGTGTATTGTTTGGTATGGCGGGGCCCTGGCCCGACCTTTATGATAAGTATGTACTCTTAGAGGCTTGTAGACATATGTCGTGTACGTGAAAGATTGTACAGCCTTGTCGGCCTATGTTCAGTGTAATTTTGGTCTTATAGGCCCTATGTCACATGTATAAGTTTTTATATCAGATTGGGTCGTCTTATGTCGGGTATTCCCTCATGTTTACTCTGTTTATCTCATGACGCCCCATCTGGCCCACTTATCTATGATGATGCAATAAGAAAGATACGTTATGTTGGTACTCGGTTGAGTAAGGTACCGGGTGCCCGTCGCGACCCATCGGTTTGGGTCATGACAAAAGTGGTATCAGAGCAGTTTTGTCCTAGGGAGTCTACAAGTCGTGTCTAGTAGAGTCTTGTTTATGGGTGTGTTATGCACCACACTTATAAGCAGGAGGCTACAAGGAATTTAGGACTGTCACTATTTCTTCTTACTCTAGATCGTGTGGTAGAGATCAGTTGTAAGAACTCAATTTCCTAAACTCTATCTTATTGATAATATGACGATACCTACATCCAGAGAGACGATTGGTAAGAGATATAGCTGTGGAAGAGTTAAGTCAGAGGAACTTAATTTTTGCATCATGCTTATGATGAATAAATACGAGGCATTCAGTAGATCATGTGAATACTAAGATATATAAGCTTCTTGATAAGGATCCCTAAGGCAGGAATGCCTATCCAAACTTATGGTAAAAAAGAATAAGAGAATCGGTAGGTAGACACAAGTTTCAGCAAGTAAAAAAGCAAGGTGAAGAAGGGTACGAGGTACCCAGTTAATGAAGATTAACAGTATTTACAACTCAAGCAGAGAAATATAAGCATTATGAGTTACCTCCAACAGTAACAGAGGTATGTACAATTGTCCACACCGATCTAAGTCATGCCCTATGGGAGCTAACAAATATGGTTTAAGAGAAGGACGGGATATCAGGATCCGGCTGGGGTTAGATTAACCCAAAATGATGGATGGATTGTTTGCGTTAGTTGACATTTCCGAAGGATATTGCAAATGTGCTAATAAATCTCCTTGTAAGACACCCAGATGGTGCACTCTAAAATAGTACAGCAAGATATGAGTACTACAAAGATAGGCACTGGAAGCCTTAAAGGGATAAATATTACCTTAATGTGGCTCCCCTAGTAGAACGGGAATGTTAGGCAACCCGAAGAGCCAGGGGATGGAGCAAGGGGAGCTAAAAGCAAAAGAATGCCTTGTTGGAGTTTTCAGAATAAAGTGATAGACATAAATGTTAGCAGTGAAATAAGAAGAGAGTTAATGAAGCATTATGAGTAAGATGTGATACATGGATGACAATGGTAGATCAAAAAGATGACAGTATTACAGAGTCTATAGTCAAGTAAAGAAAAAGATGAGAGGTGACATGCCTTGAGACAACAAAAGAGTATAGGCCATAAAGTCATATCCTCATTTCGAGAAATAAGTTCGTGACTCTAACGCGACTACCAGAAGGAAAAATTAGACCCCAGAATAATAGAAATCAGTATGGGCTGGTGAACAAGACAAACTAAACATGAATTAAGGACTGAGTGATTTGATAATGGTCGGCATCATGAGGATTTCAGATTGCATTCCGGTGATAATAGAATGGACAACAGAAGAAGAATCATGAGAAATTCAGAGAATGGCCATTCAAGAAGACGCTTCCATGAAGCAAGCAATGTGAGCAAAGTTAAGCTTAAGGGACTATGTGTGCCAGTTATACTAGGTGTCACCCTCGTGAGTAAGAAATTTTGTTATCCTTGGTACAGAAGGATTACCACAAGGCGGGTAAGGGTCATCGATGATAGGCAAGGATGCCAAAGATGAAGAGGTAAAACATATATAGGTAGATCTTCGTAGCGCTAAATCTTAGTACTCCCCTAAAGGGGGAAATATGGAGTGATGTGGCATTAAGTTAGAATTAAGTGGTTCTAGTTTCTATGGAATGGTAAAGGAAGAATGCGATAAAAATGAGAAAGGAATGAGATTGCACTTATCCAAATTTTACAGATATGCTACGATTCCAGAACATTAGGCAAACACGACGTCAAGGAAAGGAAGTAAGGGTTCTTGCCCGAGATGTTATTGATAGACAAGGAGACAGTGTGAGACGTAAGTTAAGACAAAGTAAATAACCCAAGAAAGATTACGTGGAATAATGAATGAGTATGGGCCAACGAGTACTTAGTAGTTGATTCAGGAAGAGCATAGTTATGGCTAGTCAAGAGGATACAGACAAATCAGCAGGTCGTGCAAGATAAATATAGTAAAACCCAATATAGTGAATTCAGCCCCGTAGTTATGACATTGTAATACTTGAGAATATTCAGATAAGGAGTCAAGGTAGTTAAAGGTACCATATGAGTTGCACGAAAATTCCGGCATGCGTGGGAACTAAGATAAGCTAAGTATACACGCAACAAGGGGGCAGAAAGATCAAGAAAAATAATAGCTAATACCAGAAGCCGCAGAACGGGAGATAGCTTAAGCCTACATAAAGGCCGATCAGAAGGAAGAGGAAACTAAAACGTTACATCAACTAAGTAAATTAGGAGTCAGATTATTGGACCCAGAAAGTTATAGACATCATGATTATGAACAGTGCAGAATCACTCTTAATTTCAAAGGTACAAGAGAGATAGAAAAGTAGCCATATTCTATAATGGCTCTACGATAAAGCCAGTTAGAAGAGTACCAACCTTATATGAAGTCAGTATAAAGCTCCCGCCGGATTGTGCATGCACCAAAGGTGCAAGTGTTATAATAAAAGCTTCAAGTTGTGGATGTGAATTATACCTATGTGGAAGGGAGATCATGAAAGAGATAGAAGATATGATGCAAAATTTTAAGGTAAAGGTAAACAACGTATGAGATACTCAAATACAGAAGGTTGTGAATAGTTCATACTTCGGATAGAAGGCTAGAAGCGCGGGGATTCAGTATCCAGGAATAATAGCGGTGTCGTCAGTGGCATGTCTTCCAGCCTGTGGTTTCTAGGTACTGAGAGATCTAGTCAAGAGAGCAAGGAAGAGTTGGAGATGATATGATGTCTCGCTTGATGTTCCAAAATAACATAAGAAAATCTATGGTGCAAGCAAGTTGAAGGAAGGTGGCGAATAATATAAATAGATATGTGTAGGTCGCAAGCTAAAGTATGATAAAGCGATAAGGTCTTAGGAAGACAGGAGTAAGGATAAGAAAGTGCGAGTAAGAAGGTGACGAGAATGGATAAGTCCTCAGGATTAAGCCCATGAAAACAAGAAGAGATGATGGTTTCTCAAAGTTATACAAAGCTCAGTATAGCCTGAATGAACTCAAATGAGTCTAAGACTAATGGCATTTAGAAGGGATGGAATGCTGCCCTGATAGTACAATGAGGGTGTAATTATGATAGATAAAGGATGGCGATTGGGCCTTCGATTAAATAATGATCTGAAAAGGATTTCATGAATTGTACGGGATTAAAATACCCACGTAAGTTAATCACATTGGGATGCTATAAAATACGATTATTGAAGTACAGTATCGCCGCTAAGTGGATCAGGAAAATCACTTCAAATATTCCTCGATGCAACGTAAGCCCTAGTGGCAAGGTATTACGTAAGAAGTTTCAAGTTGTCAATGGTATATTATAGATCAATATTGAGGTGAATCAACAATGGATGGACAAAAGTCACAAAGTAAGAGATGAGATTAGGCCGTCATTCTTAAGATGAACAGTAATAAGGAAGCATTAAAGGACTTAGATTTATACATATGGGATAAGCAACGAAAATAACCTGGAGTTCGGTAGAAGACCTCAGTAAAGATAAATCGAAATAAGAGTTATGGTATAGTATGACCTACCTAGATTCAGTAAAGTCATACGAATGGATAACCGGGTCTATGAAATAAGTTATAGCAATATTCGTAAGTTCACCAAAGTATCGAGCAAAGAACTTTAGTATACCTATAGATGCCCAGAGAGACATCTTATCAAGCTTTGTATATGCTTACAAAGTGAGGCCTAGAGATTGGCTAAAAACTGGAGGAAAAAGGAGAGAAGAGTCGCATAGGCGCACATACAAAGAAAAAGTCGTGCAGGCTGCATGACAAAAGGTAGTAAGAGTTACGAGATTGGAAGAATTCCGACCACAGACAGTGGTGTGAAAAATAGGCCTAAAGGGGGGAATTCCATGGCCTTTGGATTTATTCAAAGAACAGTTGCCTAAATGGCAAGAAGGGTATTAAAGTATTCCCAAGAGATATGGGTTATGAGAATGATAAGTGTATCAGTCAACATTCGAGGACGAATGTTCCAAAGGAGGGAATGATGTTATACCCCATGTTTCATACGCAAAAGTATTCCATAAGTAAATTGATGAAAGCTCGAAAATGAGATATTACATCCCGCATTTTCGTACGTTAAATTTTCGTCATAAGTTAATCGACGTAAGTTAGAGAATGGGCTATCACCTCAGCGAAAGATGTTGGTGCACTCCATTTTCTCCGGAGTTGCTTGTTTGGTCAGTAATGACTTAGACGTGTATTGTTTGGTATGGCGGGGCCCTGCCTCGACCTTTATGATAAGTATGTACTCTTAGAGACTTGTAGATATATGTTGTGTATGTGAAATATTGTACGGCCTTGTCGGCCTATGTTCAGTGTAAATTTTGGTCTTATAGGCCCTATGTCAGATGTATAAATTTTTATATCAGGTTGGGTCGTCTTATGTCGTGTATTCCCTCATGTTTACTTTGTTTATCTCATAACGCCCCTTTGGCCCACTTACCTATGATGATGTAATAAGAAAGATACGTTATTTTGGTACTTTGTTGAGTAAGGTACTGGGTGCCCATCGCGACCCATCGGTTTGGGTCGTGACAAACGCCGTGAAAAACACCTAAAACGGAGTTCTAGAACTCAAGATATGCCCAAAATACTAAAATTCTCGGTTTAAAACACTGTCCAGATGATTTTTCTTCATCGCCTTCGCGGGAGACCTTCACGTTCGCGAAGAGAAGTTTTTCACGTTGACTGGTCAACCCAGAAATCCTACTTCACGTTCGCGGAACCTATCTCGCGTTCGCGAAGTACAAAGCTTCGCACCAGAAACCAGCAATTTTGTCCGACACGGAAATAAGCATAACTCTCTCATACGACATTGGAATTCGATGATTCTTGTTGCTATGGCTTCGTAATTATGATACGGATCTAATGGTTCAATATAATCACAAATAAAAGGTGGTTTTGCTCAATATAGTATCCTTTATACCCAAGAAAACGACGCCAAAACATCAAATAAGAGCGCGACACAACCCAAACACATCCGAAACACACCCGAGGCCCCCAGGACCTCGTCCAATTATACAAACCAGTACCAAAATATAACACGAACCTGATCGAGCCCTCAAATCACACCAATAAACATAAAAATTATGAATCGACGATCGAAATCTTCTTTAAACTTCCAAACATTCACACTTTGACGAACGCGTCTGATTCATACTTAAACATTCTGGAATGATGCCAAACTTTATGCACAAGTCACAAATCACGATATGAACCTATTCCAAGGCTCGAAATCCTAAACGGACATCGATAATACCAAAGTCCACCTCAAACCAAACTTAGGAAATTCTAAAACCTTCAAAATTTCAACTTTCCACAATAAGCGTTGAAATGCTCCTGGGCGACCTGATACTCAATTCGAACATACGCCCAAGTTCGGAATCATCATACGAACCTATTGGAACCTTCAAATCCTGATTCCGAGATCGTTTACTCAAAAGTCAAACCTTAGTCAACTCTTCCAACTTAAAGCTTCCGAATTTTAGAATTTTCTTTCCAAAGCAACTCCGAACTTTCCGAAATTCAATTCCGACCGCACGTACAAGTCATAATACCTGAAGTAAACCTACTCGAGGCCTCAAACCACCGAACAACGTGCTAGATATCAAAATGACCAGTTGTGTCGTTACATTTGAACCGCCAGAAGCCAACTTCAGACTCATAGGTCTCAATTTGGAAACTTCTGATACATATGTCTAAAGCTAATTTTGAGACCTAAACTATAAATGTTTTGGCTATTCGTTAAATTGAGGTCCCAAAAACGGCAATTGCAAATCATAACATAATCTACTCAATAACAGTAATAGCTGCAAAATCATTATAGGATTTGATCGATAAAAATATAACCTAGGTACAAGTCACGACATAATTTAATCTATACCAGTAAATAACGATATACTTCAATTGATAATAGTAAAGTTAGTTGTAAATCGTGATAAAATTTGATTAATAATTGTAAGCCTAATTCATAGGCACTTTTCATTAGTTCGAGTATCTTGTGGGCCGATCGTCATGTCGTTTAATCATGTACATGTATTCGATTTTCCTGATACATTGCTATTTCTTAATCCTTGCCGCCAGGGATAATGAGTTAGTTGGTTGTTAGAGTATAGCCTCTCTCTCAGGTTATTTGGCAAGATTTTAATCCAAATGTGTCTTTACAATGTAGGTGGTTGCTTATTATTGATGTCTAAGGGGTCTTCTTATTCAGAGGCGGATTAAGAATTGCACTTGATTGGTTCAAAATCTAATGTTCTTAACACCAAAAACATTATACTTTTAAAATTGTAAATTCAAAATTTAACATTTCTTGAAATTGAAGCGGAGCCTTGGAGCAACGATAAAGTTGTCCCCGTGATCTATAGTTCAAGGGTTCGAGCCATGAAAGCAGCCATTAATGCTTACATTAGGGTAAGTTGTTTACATCACAACCTCTTAAGATACGACCCTTGTTCAGACCCTGCGTGAACCCGAAATACTTTGTGCACTAGGCTCCTCTTTTTTGAAAATTCAATAGATTTTCACACACACACATATTCGTTCATCCCGTTGAACCAATTGAAATAGATGGAAAGCAAACAATAACCAGTAAATAAGGCTCGGCACTATGAAAATAGAAGAGTAGTGTGAACACAACATTGACCACTAGCAGTTTAAGACAAAATCTTATCAGACTAGCCTCACACTGGTACGAGTTAGAAATATGCTAGTTACCTCCTAACATACAACCTTAATGCTCGATCTCCACAGCTTCCTATCGAGGGCCATGTCCTCGAAAATCTGAAGCTTTACCATATCCCGCATGATCACCTCTCCCCAATACTTCTTAGGCCGCCATCTACCTCTTCTCGTATCCACCAACGCCAACCACTTTAAGCTCATTACTGGGGCATCTGGGCTTCTCCTCTGTACGTGACTAAACCATCTGAGCTTCACTTCCCGCATCTTGTTATCCATGGGAGCCACGCCCACCTTCTCCCATCCTCAATCATAATCTTATCCGTCCTAGTGTGCCTTCACATCTACCTCAACATCCTCATTTCTGCTACTTTCATCTTCTGGATTTGTGATTTCTTAACTGGCCAACCCTCAGCCCAATACAACATGGTCGGTCTAACCACCGCTTTATAAAACTTACCTTTGAGTAGCGGTGGCACTTTCTTGTCACACAGGACTCCAGATGCTAACCTCCATTTCATCTACTCCGCCCCTATACGGTGTGTGACATCCTCGCCGATCTCCCCTCCCCCTGGATAATTGACCCGAGGCACTTGAAACTACCTCTCTTGGGAATGACTTGCAATCCGAGCCTCACGTCCATGCCCGCTTTCCTCGTCTTGGCACTGAACTTGCACTCAAGATATTCCGTCTTAGTCCTGCTTAACTTGAAACCTTTGGGTCTTGGCACTGAACTCTCCAAACCTTCAGCCTCTCGTTAACACCGCTTCGGGTCTCGTCTATCAGAACTATGTCGTCAGCAAATAACATACACCATGGCACCTCCCCTTGAATATGGTGTGTCAGTGCGTCCATCACCAGGGAAAATAAGAATGGGATGGGCGCAGATCCTTTGTGTAACCCCATAACAACCGAAAAATACTCAGAATCGCCTCCCACTGTTCTAACCCGAGTCTTAGCTCCATCATACATGTCCTTAATTGCTTTAATGTAAGCAACCGACACCACCTTTAGCCTTTAGGCATCTCCAAAGAATCTCTTTAAGCACCTTGTCATACGCTTTCTCCAGATCAATAAACACCATGTGCAGATTGTTCAATCATAAATGAGTGAATAATATATCGTCCTAAATGAGGTCGTGACCACGCATCTCGGGATTAAAAGAAATTACAATGTCGTGGCTATACGTCTTTACATAAATATTTTAATAAAAATAAATCTTTCTTCGAATTAGTACGAGTAGGCTCCGATCTTTTAGGTGCGTATGTGCGATACACAAGTTGAGGTCAGAGATATGTGTCTCAGTGAGTGTAGGCTAAGGTTGCGGATACGCATCTTAGTCAAGGCTACTAAAAGTTCAACAATTAAAAGTGGATTATAGGTAAAAGGCGAAGTTAATAAATATAACTTTGTTTATAATTAATTTGAGCCAAATAATAAAAATATACAAATATATGTCTTGGATCACAAGGAGATAAATAAATGAAATATTCTAAATATGCTATTAGCCCATGTGTTCATACCCGAATATTCTAAATATCCTGACCATGATATGCTTAAATAATAAAAGGATCATGTGCGCATTCCCGCATCTCGATACCTTTAAATTTAAAATAATTATGTTTTAATCATGTGAACATTCCGTACCTTGGTTTAACATCTAATTTCAAAGGAATACCTTGTGTATGTACCGCATCAAGGTCAAAATAATTAATAAAATATAATAATTAATTAAGTGGTAATAGGCAAATCATAACCAATAAAATGAGTAAATTTCACAAATGGTCATATAACTATGACTTTTTTTCACTAAAGTCATATAACTTTATTTTCTCACACAAAAATCATAGTGGTCGAAAAATAAAATTTTCGGTGGTATTTGTTTATTTTTTTCAATCTAATAAATAATTGCCCAATTAAAATAGAAGAAATATGAGTATAATTTTAGCCGTTTCTAAAAATAATAGCCGATAAAATAATTATATATATATATATATATATATATATGTGTGTGTGTGTGTGTGTGTGTGTGTGTGTTATATACATCTAATATACACATTCTATATATATTTTGGCTAGCAAATGCAATTAGTTTCGGCCGGTCGATTAATTATATATTTTTTTCTTAAAATAGGAATTACCCAACCCAGTCTGACCCAATACCCATATACGTAAGTTAAAATAATACTAAAAGTGAATTCTCCCCCCATAAGAAACTTAGTTCGGAATGCATGAGATTCTGACAATAGAAATAAGGAAATAAAAGGTATAATTAGAGAGCACTTGAAATAAAAATGCTATGGATTTGAATAAAAATCTTGAAAAGAAAAATAAAAGATAGAAGTATCATGTTTTGAATGATTTACTATTCACTTTTAGTATTACTTTAATTTTTATATATGAGTATTGGGTCGAGTGGGCAAGGTCGGGTTAGCTCAACCCAATTTTAATTGGATTATTATTTATTAGACTGAAAAAAAGAAAATAAATAACCACAAAATAAGAAAATACTACTGAAAAATTATATTTTCCAATCACTATGATTTTTGTGTGAGTTAGTAAAAGTTTTATGATTTTTGTGTGAGAAAACATAGTTATATGAATTTGGTGAAAAACAATCATAGTTATATGATTTTTGTGTGAGAAAACAAAGTTATATGACTTTAGTGAAAAAAAAGTCATAGTTATATGACAATTATTGAAATTTACCCCCAATAAAATACAAGAATAGCCAAGAATTGATTTAAGCCTTACATTAGTCAATAAAAGTGACTGTGCTAGAACCATGAGACTCGAGGGGTGCCTTACACCTTTCCCTCGGTCAACAGAATTTCTTACTCAGTCTTCTATTTTCGTAGACCATAAATTAGGAGTCAAACATTTCTTTTGATAAGGAATTCAAATAAAAGGTGACTTGAAATACCAAAATTCAATTCCAAATGGGGACTTCAAATAATAAATAATCTCTTTTCAAAACGTCATTTTAATTGAAAAAATTCTTTTAACTCAATCTCGTAATAGGATTGTATGGAAAAAAAGAGATGTGACAAATATTATTTCCTTGAACTTTAATGTTCCAATGTTTAAAACTCCACTAAAGTGCCAAGTAGTATTAAAAGTGGTTTCACTCTCCCTAAGCTATGTGGAGACTTTAGAAGGGGTCTTCAAGTTTAGCAAATTTTGATAAATTTTAGATGGAACCTGTGGCTTTGCCAAAGTTTAACTCTAGACTCGACGGTCTGAAATTCAAATTCAGACCTCAGGCTTGAATTTGAACTGCGAGAAGCCAACTTCAGACTCATAGGTCTCAATTTGGAAACTTCAGATACATATGTCAAGCTAATTTTGAGACCTAAACTTTAAATTTTTTGGCTATTCGTTAAATTGAGGTCCCAAAAACGGCAAATGCAAATCATAACATAATCTAATCAACGACAGTAATAGCTGCAAAATCATGATAGGATTTGATCGATAAAAATATAACCTAGGCACAAGTCACGACATAATTTAATCTATACCAGTAAATGACGATATACTTCAATTGATAATAGTAAACTTAGTTGTAAATCATGATAAAATTTAATTAATAATTGTAAGCCTAACTCTAAATCACGACAAAATTTAATAAAAAATAGTAAATTCAATTGCAGATCACGATAAAATTTATCGATATAGTAAACACAATTGAAAACACAACCCTAAAATATGTAAGAAAAATTAACACTAAAGGAAACAAGAAAGTAAAAACAAGCAAAAATTTCAAAAATCCCTAATTTTGTTAAAACTCAATTTTTAATAAGCCCCAATTTGTCAAAGAAAGCCCTATTTTTAGAAGATTCAACTTTTTTTAAAAAACTTCACCCATTCAACCAACAACATAGAAATTTATTTTAGGATATGAAGTTGGGAAACTAAATTGAAGAAGAATGATGATTTTATTTTATTTAATTAATTTTTTATGATTTTTATTTGAGGGGTAATGAATAAGAAAAACTGAAAGTTAGTGGAGTAATAGAAATACCTAATAATTTAGGTATGTAAATTGCAAATTAATGGTGTCAAGCTTAGGGCGGAGCTGTTAAAATTAACTAGCCTAGACCAATCCAGTTCAGACCTCGCATGCTTTGAAATTTGGTGGGTTAGGGTACACTGAGCAAACTTTTGGAAAACCTTAAAATAGCCAGCCCAACCCTAAACGGGCCGCATGCTAGGAAGGGCTAGTCTTTCATCTTTTTTAATGTTCTTTTTTTATTTGTAAGAATATATTTTCCAATCTATATTTGATGAAATTATGCAAAAAATGTTAAATTTCTAACATATGAGGATGTGTAAGCAAGTAAAAATTATAAAAGCATAAATATTTACAAGACAATATGCTAATATTATATAGAACTTCAAGCACTCAAGAAAATTAAATTTATTTGCATACAAAATGGTTTAGCTGTTAATAAAATTTGTTAGTTAAATTTCAAGAAATTACTAGTCAATAATGAAAATAAAGCAAAAGACACTTCAGGGGGAAAAAAACGTTAATACAAATCATAGACATATGTAAATCAAAAAACCTATTCAATAGTCACATACATATATAATATGGTTAACAAAAACAAACTCACGTATTCCAAATAAACCAAAATTAATTAAATTCTTCTATTTTGTTGAAATAAATTTTATTATGTTAAAAAAGTGCTGAGACTATACAAAAACACAATGACTAATTCTAACTATAACATAAAAATACTAAATTCAAACAATTCATTTCACAAAATCATATCCCAGCCACTCAACTCAAAGGATTCATTTGGTTAAGTGTTATCTTTGAGTAAAACTTGTCTCTTTAACTCTTTCTTATTTTTCTATTTTAATTTTATATTAATTTTTATTATTTTGGCCACGGGCCGGCCCCGACCCAGTATTGGTTGAGCCTCATGGACCGGTTTGCTAACTTGGGTCGGCCTATAAGCCTCATTTTTAAATGTGCTACCAACCCTTACCTCGTACATGCAGAGAGCCAATTCGGGTAGACCATTGGTTCAAAGAAAGTATAAACTCATCAGTAATGAAAAAGAAATATAGTAGTGAAGAAACCATAAGAAAAGAATCAGTAACAACAACAAGATAATCAGAAAAACGGAGCCAAAGAAATAATAGGTAGGAATAGAAATCTAAGAATACGAATGTACGGGAAAGATAATACAACTACTAGACTAAAAAAGAGTAACAACCGCAAGATAATAGAAAGGAGTACGCTAGACTACCTCCTAAACTTCTATCCTAATCTTTGACCTCTACGCTCTCCTATCAAGGTGTCACGGCCCGAAATTCCCACCGTCGGGACTGTGATGGCGCCTAACATTTCACTTGCTAGGCAAGCCGATGTTAGAGAATTATTAAGCCACTTCTTATTCAATTCAGTAAATAACAACAAATAAGCTAAAATAAAATACAGCGACTGCGGAATAATATAAAAACTTCATTAATTACTACTACCCGGATCTGGAGTCACAACTCACGAGCTATTATGATCTACTACAAACAGAGTTTGAAAAGGAAAAATACATTGTTTTGGAGTAAGGAAACAGTGAATGATAAAACAAGGAAGAGACTCCAGGGTCTACGGACACTAACAGATCTACCTTGGGTCTCCTGACAGCAAATCCAAGCTGCTAAGCCTCATGATCAGCTAGGACCGGTACCAAAATCTACACAAGAAGTACAGAGTACAGTATCAGTACAACCGACCCCATGTACTGGTAAGTGTCGAGCTTAAACTCGATGAAGTAGTGACGAGACTATGACAAGACACGCACATAATAAACCTGTGCAGATAACAATATATGTACAAAAAAATAACAGTAACAGCTACACATGTACTATTGAGAGGGAAAACATGCTGAGGAAAATACAAGATAAAGAACTGCAGCAGAATGGTAACTTGAACAGTCAATGTACTATGAATCAATAAGAACCGGAAAACACAGTAAAGGAAAAATGCATGGCATCACCCTTCGTGCTTTTACTCTAAATCTCACCATAAGATCAATAGAAATGGCACAGCATCACCCATCGTGCATTAACTCTCATAACATGGCAGGCATCACCCTTCGTGTATTAACACTCACAATGTGGCACGACATTATCCTTCATCCATTAACACTCACAATATGGTACGACATCATCCTTCGTGCATTAACACTCACAATATGGCACGACATCACCCTTCGTGCATTAACACTCTACCTTACCATAATGCAATGAACAATTAACAACATGAAAATAGAATAACAATTACAAGCCTTACTTCAATATTTGATTCTATAATATCAACCTCAACTTCAGAATCAATACTCAATTATCACCAGAAGGTCCATAAACATGATAAGAACGATCAATTTAACAATACTAGTCTAAACATGGATAACATGAATAAAGGAAGCTATCATTGCAAGAAATAAAGCCCCGTCCGCATGCTTTAACCCGACTACAATGCATAAGTACTCGTTACCTCACATACACGTTGTTCCCCAACATTTAAACATGTAGCAAATAGACAAACAAGTCATATTCCCTCAAGTCAAGGTTAGATACAATACTTACCTCGCTCCAAAGGCCACTCAATACCCAATTACAGTTTTTCCTCTAGAATCCACCTCCAAACCACTCTATCTATCCATAAATGACTCAATAATATCAAATATTGCTAAAGATTTCAATTACAATGCATAAATTTAGATTCCCTAAACTTTCCCACCTCTGGCCCGCTTGGTCAAAACCCGAGGTTCGAACAAAAATTCATTCACCCATTCATCCCCGAACCCATTTATATAATTTATTTCGAAAACCGACCTCAATTCGAGGTCTAAATTCCAATTATGCAAAAAAATCGATAATTCTACCTAAACCCCAAATTTCCACCATGAAAATCCTAGATTTTAGGTTGAAAACTCATGAAATGTAATGGGTAATGGAAATAAAGTAGGTTAGAATCACTTACCAACAAATTGGGGAAGAAAATATTTTAGGAAAATCGCCTCTAGGTCTTCTAGTTTTGAAATTTTTGAAAGAATGGTAAAATCCCGTAATTGGGACTGTTTTAAATAACTGGGCGACAGTGTTCATAGCGTCATGTGAACACTGTCGCGTTCGCAAAGAGCTGCACCTTAATGACTTACGTGATCACGGGAGACTCAACACGTTCGCGAAGGTATAGCCTGCCTCACCTTCGCATTCACAAGACAGGGCTCACGTTCGCATAGAGTCACCCCTGATTTCCCTTCCCAGTCTGCCTATTGCTATGTGTCCACGTGTGACAATTCGCGTTCGCGTAGAGCAATCCCCCCAATGCTCCGCGTTCATGACAGTAGTCTCGCGTTTGCATAGGAGAAAAATCCCCCTAGCCCAGTTCACACATCGCATTCGCGAGAGTGCCTTCGCGAATACGAAGAAGAAAACCAGAAAGCACTTGAAACTGCATAAAACCAGAATTTCTAAGTTTCTAAAACACCCGTAGCCTATCCGAAACTCACTTGAACCCTCGGGGCTCCAAACCATACATGCACACCAGTCCCAAAACATCATACGAACTTGCTCGCGTGACCAAAATAACGCCTAGAACTACGAATCAGACACCAAATCAAATGGAATTTTCACAACCGAACGTCCGAATCACATCAAATCAACTATGTTTCTCACCAAATTTGACACACAAGTCATAAATATTATAGTGGACCTGTACCGGGCTCCGGAACTAAAATACGGACCCGGTATCAATAAGACCAAACATCAGTAAATTTTTAAAATCATCAAACTTTAAATCTTTTAATTTGTCATCAAAATTTCATAACTCGAGCTAGGGACCTCAAAATTTGATTCAGGGCATATGTCCGGGTCCCAAATTACGATACGGGCCTACCGGGACCGTCAAAATATGGATCCGGATTCGTTTACTCAAAACGTTGACCAAAGTCAACTCAAATATTTTTCAAAGCAAAATTTCATATTTTTCACAGTCTTTAACATAAAAGTTTTTCGGAATAACGCCCGGACTGCGCATGCAACTCAAGGAGGGTAAAAATGAGATTTTTAAGTCTTCGGATCACAGAATTAGGTTTTAAAACATAAGATGACCTATCAGGTCATCACATTCTCCACCTCTAAAACAACCGTCCGTCCTCGAACGGACATAGAAAAGTACATGGGCTGGTGAAAAGATGTGGATATCTACTCTGCATATCTGACTCGAACTCCCAAGTAGCTGCCTTAACGGGCTGACCTCTCCACTGCACTCTAACTGAAGGATAACTCTTAGACCTCAGCTGTCGAACATGTCGGGCTAGAATAGCCGCCGGCTCCTCCTCGTAAGTCAAATTCTTGTCCAACTGGACAGAGCTGAAATCTAACACATAAGACGGATCGTCGTGATACTTTCGAAGCATGGACACATGGAATACCGGATGAATAACTGCTAAACTAGGTGGCAATGCGAGCCTGTAAGCCACCCTGCCCACTCTCTCTAGAATCTCAAAGGGCCCGATATACCTAGGGCTCAACTTGCCCTTCTTTCCGAATCTCATTACACCCTTCATAGGTGATACACGAAGCAACACTCTCTCTCCGACCATGAATGCAACATCACGAATTCTACGGTCGGCATAACTCTTTTGCCTGGACTGAGCTGTGCGAAATCGATCCTGAATAATCTTGACCTTATCCAAGGCATCCTGTACTAGATCTGTACCCAACAACCGAGACTCCCCCGGCTCGAACCACCCCAATGGCGACCGACATCGCCTACCGTATAATGCCTCATAGGGAGCCATCTAAATCCTTGACTGGTAGCTGTTGTTGTAGGCAAACTATGCAAGGGGAAAGAACTGATGCCACGATCCTCCGAAGTCTATAGCACATGAGCGTAGCATATCCTCCAAGATCTGAATATTGCGCTCGGACTGTTCGTCCGTCTAAGGATGAAACGCTGTGTTCAACTCAACCCGCGTGCCCAACTCACATTATACTGCCCTGCAGAAATGCAAGGTGAATTGCGTACCTCGATCAGAAATGATAGACACGTGCACACCGTGAAGACAAACGATCTCGCGGATGTAAATCTCTGCCAACCGCTCCGAAGAATAGGTAACTACCACAGGAATGAAATGCGCTGACTTAGTCAGCCTGTCCACAATGACCCAAATGACATCGAACTTCCTCTGAGTCTGTGGGAGTCCAAAAACAAAATCCATAGTGCTTAAGCAAATCACCAAGTCTCTAATGCTCATACTTTACTAGCTGACAATTTAGACACCGAGCTACATAAGCAACTATGTCCTTCTTCATCCTCCTCCACCAATAATGCTGCCGCAAGTCCTGATACATCTTGGCGGCGCTCGGATGAATAGAATACCGGGAACTGTGAGCCTTCTCAAGAATTAACTCACGAATTCCATCCACATTAGGCACACAAACACGACCCTACATCCCCAAAACGTCGTCATCTCCGACAGTAACCTGCTTGGCACCACCGTGCCGCACTGTGTACCTAAGGACTAACAAATGAGGGTCGTCATACTGCCGATCTCTGATACGTTCAAACAAAGAAGACCGAGCGACTGTACAAGCTAGAACAAGGTTGGGCTCTGAAATATCCAACCTCAAAAACTGGTTGGCTAAAGTCCAAACATCTGAGGCAAGCGGCCTCTCACCGACTAGAATGAACGCAAGGCTGCCCATACTCGCTGCCTTTCTACTCAATGCGTTGGCCACCACATTGGCCTTCCCGGGGTGGTACAAAATAGTGATATCATAGTCTTAAAATAGCTCCAATCACCCCCTATGCCTCAAATTGAGATCCTTTTGCTTGACCAAATACTGAAGGCTCCGATGATCCGTGAAAACCTTACATGACACACTAGAAAGATAGTGCCTCCAAATCTTCAGCGCATGAATAATGGTTGCCAACTCTAAGTCATGGACAGTGTAATTCTTCTCATGAACCTTCAAATGCCGCGATACATACGTAATCACCCTACCCTCCTGCATCAATACTGCACCGAGCCCAACACGGGACGCATCACAATAAACCGTATAAGATCCTGAATCTGTGGGCAACACTAACACCGGCACTGTAGTCAAAGCAGTCTTGAGCTTTTGAAAGCTCACCTTACACTCGTCTGACCATTTGAACGGGGCACCCTTCTGGGTCAACCTAGTCAACGGGGCTACCATAGATGAAAACCCCTCCACAAATCGACGGTAATAACCCGCCAAACCCAAGAAACTCCTGATCTCCGTAGTTAAAGTGGGTCTAGGCCAGTTCTGAACTGCCTCAATATTCTTATGATCTACCTGAATGCCCTCTGTTGATACAACATGCCCCAAGAAAGTGACTGAATCCAACCAAAACTCGTACTTTGAAAATTTAGCATACAACTGGCTGGCTCTCAGAGTTTGAAGTATAATCCTGAGATGCTGCTCATGCTCCTCTCGACTGCGGGAGTAGATCAAGATATCATCAATAAACACGATCACAAAGGAGTTCAAATAAGGCTTGAACACTCGGTTCATCAAATCCATGAATATTGTTGGGGCATTTGTCAACCCAAAGGACATCACCAGAAACTCATAATGCCCATTATGAGTCTGAAAAGTTGTCTTAGGGACATCGGATGCCCTAATCCTTAACTGATGGTAGCCAGATCTCAAATCAATCTTCGAAAACACCTTGGCACCCTGAAGCTGATCAAATAAATCATCAATCCTCGACAATGGATACTTGTTCTTGATGGTGACTTTGTTCAACTGCCGATAATCTATGCACATCCTCATCGATCCAGCCTTCTTCTTCACAAACAACACATGTGCACCCCAGGGCGAGACACTAGGTCTAGTGAAGCCCTTATCAAGCAAATCTTGCAACTATTCCTTCAATTCTTTCAACTCTTTCCACTCTAGTGGGGCCATACGGTATGGCGGAAAAGAGATGGGCTAAGTCCCCGGAGCCAAATCAATACAGAAATCAATATCCCTATCGGGTGGCATCCCCGGCAGGTCTGCAGGAAACACCTATGGAAACTCACGAACAATAGGTACTGAATCCATGGAAGGAACCTCCGTACTAGAATCGCGGACATAAGCCAAATAAGCTAGACACCCCTTCTCGACCATATGTCGAGCCTTTATATAAGAGATAACCCTGCTGCGAGAATAGCTAAGAGTCCCTTTCCACTCTAAACGAGGCAACCCCGGCAAGGCTAAGGTCACTGTCTTGGCGTGACAATCCAATATAGCGTAATAAGGTGACAGCCAACCCATACCCAAGATAACATCAAAATTGACCATATCGAGTAGTAGAAGATCTACACTAGTCTCAAAACTCCCAATGGTGACCACACACAAACGATAAACACGATCTACAACAATAGCATCTCCCACAAGTATGGACATATACACAAGAGCACTCAAAGAATCACGAGGCACAACCAAATATGAAGCAAAATAGGATGACACGTAGGAATAAGTAGAACTCGGATCAAATAGAACTGAAGCATCTCTACTGCAAACTGAAACAGTACCTGTGATAGCAACGTCAGATAATTCAGCCTCAGGCATGGCTGGAAAAGCATAACACCGGGGCTGGGCCCCATCACCCTAAACTACATCCCTAGGACGACCTCTAGCTGGCTGGCCTCCCCCTCTAATAGCCTGGCCTCTACCTCTGCATGCCTGACCTCTGCCTCTAAATGGCTGAGTAGGTGGTGCAACAACTGGTGCTAGAACCATGGCACGAGAATCCTGATGCTGTGAGCTGCCCGATGCCCGAGGGAAAAATCTAGCAATGTGCCTTGGATCACCACAAGTATACCAGGACCTCGACTGTTGTGACTACTGAAAACTCTAGAGCGGAGGTGCACTAATAGGAGTTGGTGGTGCACTGTAGGCTAGCTGGTCGGAATAAGGCATATGAGAGCCACGACCACCTGAGGCACCATGGGATGCCTGGAGTGCTGAATGAAATGGCCTGGGAGGATGGCCTCTAATAAAAGTACCCCTGCCTCCAGATGAGGCACCGCTGAACCACCCGGAATGACGTGGTCTCTTGTCAGACCCCTGACCTCCCTGAGCAAGAACTATCTCGACTCGCCTGGCGACATTGGCAGCTGCCTGAAAAGAAATCTCACTCCCAGTATCCTTAGCCATCTGCAATCTGATAGGCTGATCAAATCCGTCAATAAACCCCTTCACCCTCTCTCTCTCTCTCTCTCGGTAGAAAGCAAAAGAAGAGCATGACGAGCCAAATCCATAAAATGGGTCTCATACTGAGTAACAGTCATACTGCCCTGCTGGAAATGCTCGAACTGACGACGGTGCTCCTCTATCAGTATGATAGGAGAAACTTCTCTATAAAGAGCTGAGAGAACTGATCCCAAGTAAGAGTAGGCGACCCCACTGGTCTGGTCAACAAATAATCTCTCCACCATTTCTTGGCGGAACCAGTCATCTGAAATGCAACAAAATCGACCCCATTGGTCTCCACTATACCCATGTTCAGTAGAACCTCATGACAGATGTCAAGATACTCCTGGGGATCCTCTGAAGGAGCACCACTGAAGTGAACTGGAAAGATCTTGGTAAACCTGTCCAATCTCCACAAAGTCTCAGAAGACATAACTGACCCATTACCGGTCTGTGCCGCAACAACCAGCTGAACTACTCTGACTGGATGAGTGACTGGAGTGTGATACTGGGGAGCGATCTGCTCCGGAGTGTGAGTAGCAGGATTCTGGGCTCCTCCCCAGCCTGAGAGACGGCTGGTGCCATAGGAAATGCGCCAGTCTAGGCCACACTCTCCATAAGGCCTACCAAACAGACCAAAGCGTCCTGAAGCACTGGGGTGGCAATGTACCCCTCCGGAACCTGAGCTGGTCCGACAGGCACAGCCTGGGCTGGAACCTCCTCATCAAACTCTACCTGAGGCTCCACCGCTGGTGCCGCTGCTCGGGCTCTGGGCTGAGCCCTGCCCCTGCCTCGGCCTCGACCTCTGCCCCTCGTAAGAGATGCCACTGGAGGCTCTGGCTGCTGCTTGGATAAAGATGCAGTATGTGTTCCCGCAATCTGCGAGAGAATAAGAGTAGAAGAGTTCAATTAGCATTGTGAGAACAAAATCGCACGACATAGAAGAATAGAAGTGAAATTTGTTCCCAAACTTCATAGCCTCTAAGAGATAAGCACAGACGTCTCTGTGCCGATCCCCTAAACTCTACTAAGCCTGCTCGTGAATTGTGAGACCTAGGCAACCTAGTACTCTGATACTAACATGTCACGACCCGGAATTCCCACCGTCGGGATCGTGATGGCGCCTAACATTCCACTTGCTAGGCAAGCCGGCGTTAGAGAATTATTAAGCCAATTCTTATTTAATTCAGTAAATAACAACAAATAAGCTAAAATGAAATACAGCGAGTGCGAAATAATATAAAAACTTTATTTACTACCACCAGTATCTAGAGTCACAACTAACGAGCTACTATGATTTACTACAAACAGAATCTGAAAACGAAAAATACATTGTTTTGGAGTAAGGAAATAGTAAATGATAAAATTAGGAAGAGACTCCAGGGTCTGCGAACGCCAGCAGATCTACCTTGGGTCTCCTGACAGCAAATCCAAGCTGCTAAGCCTCACGATCAACTAGGACCAGTACCAAATTCTGCACAAGAAGTGCATAGTACAGTAACAGTACAATCGACCCCATGTACTGGTAAGTGTCGAGCCTAACCTCGATGAAGTAGTGACGAAGCTATGACAAGACACCCACATAATAAACATATGCAGATAACAGTATATGTACAAGAAAACAACAGTAACATCTTGACATGTACTATTGGGAGGGGAAACATGCTGAGGGAAATATGAGATAGAGAACTGCAGCAGAATGGTAACTTGAATAGTCAATGTACTATGAATCAATAAGAACCAGTAAACACAGTAAAGGAAAATTGCATGGCATCACCCTTCATGATTTTACTCTCAATCTCACCATAAGATCAATAGAAATGACACGACATCACCCTTCATGCATTAACTCTCATAACATGACACGTCATCACCGTTCGTGCATTAACACTCACAATGTGGCACGACATCACCCTTCGTGCATTAACACTCACAATATGGTACGACATCACCCTTCGTGCATTAACACTCACAATATGGCACGGCATCACCCTTCGTGCATTAACACTCTCCCTTACCATAATGCAATGAACAATTAATAACACGAAGATAGAATAACAAGTACAAGCCTTACTTCAACATTTGGTTCCACAATATCGACCTCAACCGGAATCAATACTCAATTATCACCAGAAGGTCCATAAATATGATAAGAACGATCAATTTAACAATACTAGTATAAACATGGATAACATGAACAAAGGAAGCTATAATTGCAAGAAACCAAGCCCTACTCGCATGCTTTAACTCGACTACAACGCATAAGTACTTGTCACCTCACATATATATTGTTCCCCAACATTTAAACATGTAGCAAATAGACAAATAAGTCATATTCCCTCAAGTCAAGGTTAGACATAACACTTACCTCACTCCAAAGGCCACCCAATGCTCAATTACCGTTTTCCCTCTAGAATCCACATCCAAACCACTCGTATTTATCCACAAACGACTCAATAATATCAAATATTGCTAAAGAAATCAATTACAATGCATAAATTTAGATTTCCCAAACTTTTCCCCAAAAAGTCAAAATCGACCTAGGCCCGCTTGGTCAAAACCCGAGGTTCGGAATAAAATTCATTCACCCATTCACTCCCCGAGCCCGATTATATAATTTATTTCGAAATCCGACCTCAATTCGAGGTCTAAATTCCAATTATGCAAAAATCCCTAATTCTACCCAAACCCCCAATTTTCACCATGAAAATCCTAGATTTTAGGTTGAAAACTCATGAAATGTAATGGGTAATTGAAAGAAAGTAGGTTAGAATCACTTACCAACAAATTGGGGAAGAAAATCTTTTAGGAAAATCGCCTCTAGGTCTTCTAGTTATTGAAATTTATGAAAGAATGGAAAAATCCCGTAATTGGGACTGATTTAAATAACTGGGCGACAGTGTTCATCGCGTTCGCAAAAAGCTGCATCTTAATTAGTTACACAATCGTGGGAGACTCAATGCGTTCGTGAAGGTATAGCCCGCCTCACCTTCGCGTTTGCGAGACAGGGCTCGCGTTCGCATAGAGTCACCCCCGATTTCCCTTCCCAGCCTACCTATTGCTACGCGTTCGCATAGAACAATTACCCCCCCCCCCCCAAATGCTCCACGTTTGCGATAGTAGTCTCGCGTTCGCGTAGGAGAAAAAGCCACCCAACCCAGTTCACACATCGCGTTCGCGAGAGTGCCTTCGCGAACGTGAAGAAGGAAACTAAAAGACACCTGAAATTGCAGAAAACCAGAATTTCTAAGTTTCTAAAACACCCGTAGCCTATCTGAAACTCACTCGAGCCCTCGGAGCTCCAAACCAAATATGCACACTAGTCCCAAAATATCATACGAACTCGCTCGCGCAACCAAAATACCAAAATAATGCCTAGAACTACGAATCGGACACCAAATCAAATGGAATTTTCAAGAAAACTTTTAAACTTCTATTTTCACAACCGAACGTCCGAATCACGTCAAATCAACTCTGTTTCTCACCAAATTCGACAGACAAGTCATAAATATTATAGTAGACCTGTACCAGGTGCCAACACTAAAATACGGACCGGTATCAACAAGATCAAATATCAGTAAATTCTTAAAATAATCAAACTTTCAAACTTTTAATTTTTCATCAAAATTCCATACCTCGAGTTAGGGACCTCGAAATTCGATACCGGGCATATGCTCAGGTCCCAAATTATGATACGGACCTACCGGGACCGTCAAAATACGGATCCGGGTCCGTTTACTCAAAATGTTGACCAAAGTCAACTCAAATGGTTTTCAAAGCAAAATTTCATATTTTTCACAGTCTTTAACATAAAAGCTTTCCGGAAACACGCCTGGACTGCGCACGCAACTCGAAGAGGGTAAAAATAAGATTTTTAAGGCTTCGGATCACAGAATTAGGTTTTAAAACATAAGATGACCTATCGGGCCATCACACAAGGTCATGTTCTCGGTAAGTTGAAGATGTGTCATGTCCTGCCTAGTCACCTATCCACAAATACTTCTTCGACCTGCCTCTATCTCTTTAGACCCACCATCGGCAGCCTCTCACACCTCCTTACTAGTGCATCTTTGCACCTCCTCTTTACATGCCCAACCCCACTTCCCGCATCTTATCCACCACGGAAATCACTCCCACCTTATTTCGAATATCCTTATTCCTGATCAAATCTCTCCTAGTATGTGTACACGTCCATCTCAGCATCCTCATCTCCACTATTTTCATCTTCTAAACTTTATATAATTTATTTTTATTTTATTTACATAGTATAAATTGCGTACAAAAGAAATTCAATTCTAACCCATCGATACATTAGCTATGCACTGCCCAAACCACTTTCAAAATACTTCCAAAGTTAATAACTTCTTGACAGTTCAACATCATTAAGTCATTCCCCACTTCCATCTTCCTTCTAAACCACCTTTTTAATGAGAAATTGATTCCAATATACATAATACCCTCTCTGTATAGAGATCAAAAGCACAAGCACAGTTGCTTTCTCACTCCATTTTTTCCCACAAAATTCTTCCCTAAATCTTTGTTAGCAAACATTACAAAGGGCATTCTTGTTTGTACAAAGGAAAGAAAAGATGTCTGCTACTGTTAGTAGTGGGGTTCTGTTCCTCCTTATATTCTTTATGTTAATTACAAGTTATGGAGCCTCCAATTCCCATGTGAGTTCTTTCACTATTCTCTGTCAATTCTTGTGCAAACTTTGTAGTTATTATTTTTGCTTTCCAATAATACTTATACGAAGGGAGCCTTGGCGTAATTGGTAAAGTTGTTGTCATGTGACTAAGAGGTCACGTGTTTGAGCTGTGAAAACAGGCTCTTACAAAAATGCATGATAAGGCTGCGTGCAATAGACCCTTATGCAGAACCTTTCCGGACCCCACGCATAGCGGGAACTTAATGCAGCGAGCTGTCCTTTTTTAATATTATTTCTACAACTACTCAAGTACTACGATATTGCTTTTGGTTCGAACTATGTATAAATTCGCAAGCAAAAGTTTCAAATGTATGTATATAATATGATCACGCACATTTTGAACCGTTAATTGTAGGTATATGGGGCAGAGCCGGAGATGGTACCAGTAATTGAGGAGAAGATGATGGTGATGTTAAATGAGACAAGAAGGAAGCTTGGGAGCTTCAAGATTTGTGCAATCTGCACTTGTTGTGGTGGGGCTAAGGGCTATTGTGTGCCTTCTCCTTGTTGCTATGCTATCAACTGCAATATACCACATAGGCCTTTTGGTTTCTGTTCTTTCACTCCCAGAACTTGTAATTGCTTTGGATGTCATCTCTAAATCCAGCTTCAAATTACTAAATTATTCTGTTTTGGCATTTATTCTGTTTGATTATATTACTAGATATTTTGGCATTTATTCTGTTTGATTGTCTAAAAGAAGAGGTTATGTGTAGGTTTCATTTTTTGAATTGTAATTTAAGGGAGAGCTACTTCCAGGTAAGTTTTTTTTCTGCTTGGTGGGATTTGTCCCTTATAATTAGTGTTACAACTATAATTGTTTTTTTGTTATCACTAGGCTAGACTACTAGTTTTACCTAGAGTAAAGTCAAGACATTCTATTATATATATATAGTTGTGTGTGAGGGTTTTATTGATGCTGATTGTTTCTGTCATTTTTAATAAACATTTGCTTAATGAGTATGTCTATGAGGTTCTAAGTTTTAGGCAGCTCTACCAGCTTTTTCGTTGACTGAAGTCTCTTCTCTTTAGGCTCCGAATTCTTTTTTGGAGAGATAGTCTAATTTACTAGTGGCAACGAAGTTCTTTTTAATTAGTAAGGGGGAAGGAAGATCTCCACTCATTTCATTCATTCAGTACCAGTGGTGAGGCGCTGACGTGAACGGCCGCTTTCTTGAAACTAATTCATAGACACTTTCCATTAGTTCGAGTAGCGTGCGGGCCAATCGTCATGTCGTTAAATCATGTACATGTATTCGATTTTCCTGATACATTGCTATTTCTTAATCCTTGCCGCCAGGGATAATGAGTCAGTTGGTTGTTAGAGTATAGCCTCTTTCTCGGGTTATTTGGCAAGATTTCAATCCAAATGTGTCTTTACAATGTAGGTGGTTGCTTATTATTGATGTCAAAGGGGTCTTCTTGTTCAGAGGTGGATTAAGAATTATACTTGATTTGTTCAAACTTTAATGTTCTTTAACTCCAAAAATATTATACTTTTACAATTGTAAATTCAAAATTTAACATTTTTTGAAATTTGAAGCGGAGTCTTGGAGCAACGGTAAAGTTGTCCTCGTGATCTATAGGTCAAGGGTTCGAGCCATAAAAGCAACCACTAATGCTTACATTAGGGTAAACTGTCTACATCACAACCTCTTAAGGTACGACCTTTGTTCAGACCCTGCGTGAACCCGAAATACTTTGTGCAACGGGCTAATCTTTTTTGTAAATTCAATAGCTTTTCACACACACACATATTCGATCATCCAGTTGAACCAATTGAAATAGGCTATATCCGCAATAAGTTCTTTGTGATATTAATTCCTTCATTATCAAATGACCCAATTCCCACAAGTACCAGCTGTATATAGATAATAGATAAGAGAAAGAAGGAGAGAGCTTTCAATTACATGAAGCAATAAAGGAATTAGATGGGGGCTTTTATTATTGGTAGTAAAGAGAATGAATGTGTTATTATCATTTGTAGCAAATTCCAACAATGATGGGTGGGTGGAAGTTGGGGCAAGGCAGTTAACACAGCTACCATTTGCTATTACAATAATGCTCTAGAGTTTAATGATATAGTACCACATCTTACTAAAGTTTCCTTTTGCTTCAATATTGTTTATGTCCACCACTTATTTCATCTTCTTAGTGTTGTCCCAAGTGCACAAAAGACTTTAAATTTCTTCTTGTTAGATTAAATAGCGGGGCGAGAACAACGAGTTATGTACCGTTATAATGTAATAGATATTTGTTGAATTCACCACCGAAAAGGTTGCCCCAAAACGAATTTTGTTTCACTAGGAAATAAAGTAATAATCCATGAACTAAATGCCTGTTGTATGTGTGTGTTTTTGGGAAAGACGGAGAAGGAGAATTTTCTTCTTTTATTGTATCTTTTAACGTAAGTTGTGATAACTTCAAGAGAAGTTACAGTTATTCAATTGTTTTATTTTATTATCCTTTTATTTCCACATGAGCGACCCGACCAACCCATCTGCACTGGGTACCTAGTTAGTTATAAGTCGTGAGTACAAGCTTATCTTTCAAGCCTTCATCCATGAAGAAACGAAACTAGTAGAAAAGGTTATAGAAAATGGTATGTTGGACTTAAACTATGATAGATATATAAAAGATTGGTCCGCCTCATTAATGCTGGCAAAATGGATAAAATATCCATGTATCTGCCGAATTCATCTATTTAGAAATGGGCTGGATAACAAATATATTTTATTTGAATAAATCAAAATCCATGTAACCATGGGTCAAAATGGATAAATCAAAATTCCCCACATTGTTGGATTTTGGATCTACTAGTCTTTGGGTACGCGCGTTGCGCGTGTACACCGTCCCAATGAATAAAACTTTTTAAGAAAATTACATAAATATTCTATTAAAATACTTTTGCTTGTTTGTTTTCTTATGAAAAAAGTTTTTACCAATTTTTCCATTATGTTTTATTTATATTTTACCTTCACAAAATACATGTATATATAGTTTTCTATCCATCATAACCTAGGTTTTGTTTTTACTTTTTTCCCACGTATAAATGGCAAGTGTTTCATATCACTTAGATATTTGCATTAGTTTGTACACAAAAAGTTATATCACTAAAAATATTTTGTTCTAAAACACTCTGAAAGAAACAGAAAATTACAATTGAAACCGTCAATCGTTAGCATTTCAAACAAAATTATGAAAGAACAAAAAATGTATTTCATAAAAAGAAAATTATTTTTTATATTAGACTGAAGTTCCGAAAATATATTTCCATTCCAAATGAGTATCACATAAGCATTTCAAGTATTAGTAAAGTAAACATTATTATTGAAATTCGGATATCATTAAATCAAGCATTTCTTAAATTTTAAGTATTTGATTGGGATTAAAATTTTACACAGCTCCTGTCACGACCCAATTTCACCTATAGGTCGTGATGGCGCCCAATATTACAGCTATGCAAGCCAACTTAATAACTTAAGCATATATTGAGAAAATTTAAAACCAAAAAAAATAATAAAACCCAAATTCTACCAATGTGTGTGCCAAGACTTGGTGTCACAAGTGTATGAGTATCTAGTAGATTATACAAAACCTCAAATATTGTCTGAAATAAATAGATAAAATAAAAAATACAAGGAGAGACACTAGTAGCTGCAGAACGGCTCAGAAAGGCAGCTCACCAATATGCCCCTGGATAGTGTGGGTGTAAGACGATAGATCCCCCACTAGTACTTGCCTCGGGTCCTGCACAAAAAGTACAGCAAGTGTAGTATGAGTACGTAAACATCGTGTACCCAGTAAGTATCAAGCCTAATCTCGAAGTGGTAGAGACGGGATGACCGACTTTGACACTCACTATGGGTCAATAATAATAATTGAAATACAACTAGAATATTTAAATCAGCATGATTTACAAATTTTATAATAATTTATTTAATTTATAATAATCAAATTCCTTCAAATGCAACAATTCTCAATATATTAATTAAATATTAATCTCATTTACAGGAATAACAATTAATTCCTTAACAAACAGGAATAATAATTTATTAAATTTCAAGGATTCTCCAATTTATCAATTAGCTTCGCAAACTGAAATAACTATTAAAGTATCGTGTAATTATTATTAATAAGCAGGATTTCTGCCGAGGACGTACGGCCCGATCCAGGGTGTCGTGTACACTGCCGAGGGACGTGTGGCACGATCCACAGATGCATCTATCCTGCCGAGGCATTCGGCCCGCTTCACAAGAAAGGAGGACATTTTCTTATGTACCTCCGAAATGAGAGTATATTTGTTATAAGATAAATTCAGGAGGAAGAACAATTTCTCTTAACAATTAATTAATTTAAAAAGAAAAATCAAGTATATATGAGATTTTCATCCTTTAATATTTTTATCTAACAATTCATATATATATATATATATATATATATATATATATATATATATATATATATATATATATATATATATCAAATAATATTAATTAAACAAAGAATACAATTTACACAAGTAATTCATGCTTTGAGTCCTAAACTACCCGGACTTTAGCATTAATAGTAGTTACGCACGAACTCTCGTCACCTCGTGCGTACGTAGCCCCCACAATTAGCAACAATTATTTAATTTTAATCACCTATGAGGTAATTTCCCTCTCACAAGATTAGACAAGAGACTTACCTCGTCTTGCTCCAATTTAATCCACTAGAAGGCCTTTTCCACGATTATCCAACTCTGTCTGGCTCGAATCTAGCCAAAACTAATTCGATACAATCACTAAAAATTATAGGAATCAATTCTATAAGAAAAAACTATATTTTCAATAAAAGTTCCGAAATTAATTAAAAATTTATTCGTGGGACCCACGTCTCAGAATCCAGTAAAAGTTACGAAATATGAACACCCGCTCAACCACGAGTCTACCTATACTAAAATCACTAAATTTCGATAACAATTCGGCTCTCAAATCTATCCAAGAGGGTTTTTAAATTTTTCCAACTCAATTCACCAATTAAATGATAAAAATAGTTATGGATTCGGGTAATTTAACCAATATTGAGTTAAGAACACTTACCCCGTTATTTTCTCTGAAAATCTCCCAAAAATCGCTTGAATCCGAGCTCTAAATCTCAGAACTTAAACTCTCTGCCCAGTGATTTCTTCTATGCGATCGCGAACTTCCTCACGCGATTGCATAGCACAAATTTTTCTGCCCAAATATTAACCCTACGCGATCGCATCAAGTCCCACGCGATCGCGATGCACAAGGTTCCGACTCTACGCAATCGCATCCCTCTTCAAGCGATCGCATAGCACAACGCGTGGCCCAGCTTTCTCTCAAATTTCCCCTACACGATCGCAAACAATGACACGCGATCGCGATACACACACTGGCCAATCCTACGTGATCGCAATGAACAAATTCCCAGGTGCCCAAATTAACCCTACGCGATCGCAACCCCATTCACGCGATCGCGTAGAACAAATCCACCTATGCCTAACTTACTCTACGCGATCGCAGACCAACTTACGCGATCGCATATAAGGATACCAGAAGAAAATACCAGCAGTTATGAGCAGTGTTCCAAAGTCCAAAAGTGATCTGTTAGTCGTCTGAAACTCACCCGAACCCCTCGGGACCTCGATCAATTATACCAACAAGTCCTAAAACATCATACGAACTTAGTCGAACCCTCAAATCATACCTAACAATGCTAAAACCACGAATCATGCCCCAATTCAAGATTAATGACACTTAAGATTTCCAACTCCTATATTATATACCGAAACCTATCAATTCAAATCCGATTGACCTCAAATTTTGCACACAAGTCATAAATGACATAACGGAGCTATAAAAATTTTCAGAACTGGATTCCGACTCCGATATCAAAAAGTCAACTCCCCGGTCATACCTCCAAACTTAAATTCCTATTTTAGCCATTTCAAGCCTAATTTAACTACGGACTTCCAAATAAAATTTCGAACACGCTACTAAGTTCAAAATCACCATATGGAGCTGTTGAAATTGTCAAAATTCTATTCCGGGGTCGTTTTCTCAAAATGTCGACCGAAGTCAAAATTAGCACTTTAAGACCAACTTAAGGAACCAAGTGTTCCGGTTTCAACCCAAATACTTTCAAATCCCGAACCAATCATTCCCGCAAGTCATAAATCATTAAAAGCACATATTAAAAGTTTTATTTTAGAGAAGGAGGTTCTAAAAGTTAAAATGATCGGTTGGGTCATTACAGCTCTCGGGAGAGTACCATATATATTATGTATCATGATGTATATGCATACAATAAGAAATGGAAGAGACTCAATAGCATAAACAATGAAACAAATAAAAATATTAGAGGAACGTATATACCTCATAAGAATTCACAAAATATTTGTCAAAATACCTAGCTTCTTCATTTGTTGGCTATGCTCAAATTCTCATAAATCAAAATTGTCTTGTTCTTCCCATCTCAATTTACCGCGAGAGTTATTTAAAAGGGTAATATATGTGAAACGTAATATCTCCTTCCAGATCATCAATTTTTGTTATTGTGGAAGGAACACGATTTATAAGGAGTTGGAAGAATATATTGTGAATAATATCGTGGTGAGCAAGAGAATTCCAATTGAAGAGTGTCTTTTTCGCATTAGAATCTAGAATTCTATTATTAGTTGACTTCCTTTTTATATACGTCTAAATTTTAGGAATATATACATTTCTTACCTTTTCTGTATATACCTAGGATTCTAAGAATTTTTCTTCTTAATGTGGATACAATTTAATTGTTTCTAAATTTCAAAGCTAATAAATCTACATTTATAAAAAAGTTAGATATCAAAGTACTAAATATTAGAAAAGTTAACATGAAAAGTTGTTACATGGTTAAAATATGAAAAATATTTATATAAGGTCAAATAACAATCAATTTTAAAATTCTAATTATTAAGATTTTTATGTATTTTAAATGAGGAAAGATTTAATAATAAAAGTTTAATAGATTTCAAAGTTATAAATATTAGAAAAATAATTCAATTACTATGTCCAATGTGAAATCTGATTTTAAGGGGAAAAAAGACGAAAGACGGTTCGGCAATGTCACGACCCAATTTCACCTATAGGTCATGATGGCACCCAACACTATAACTAGGCAAGCCAACTAATAAATTAAATATATATCGATAAAATTTAAATCCAAGAAAAATAATAAGATACCAAATTCTACCAATGTGTGTGTCAAGACCTGGTATCACAAGTGTATGAGCATCTAGTAGATTATACAAAAATTCAAATACTGTCTGAAATGAAAATAGACAGAATTAAAATACAAGAAACGGCACTGGTAGCTGCAGGACGGCTCAGAAAGGCAGCTCACCACTACGCCCTTGGATAACGAGGATGTGCTATGATCGGTCCTCCACTAGTACCTGTCTCATATCCTGCACAAAAAATACAGCAAGCGTAGCATGAGTACGTAAACGACGTGTACCTAGTAAGTATCAAGCCTAATCTCGAAGTGGTAGAGACGAGATGGCCGACTTTGACACTCACTAAGGGTCAACAATAATAAATGGAATAAATTATAATTATTCAAGTCAGCATGATTCACAGAGTTAACAATAATTTTATTCATTTAGCAGAAATAATAAAAATCCTTCAAATGCAATAATTTCCAATCTATTAATTAAATCCTTCAATTTCAATAAAAATTCTAATTTATCAAATAGCTATACAAGCTGAAATTCAATTGTCCAAAAATCATGTAATTATTATTATTATCAAGCACAATTTCTGCCGAGGTCGTACGGCCCGATCCAGAGTTCCGTGTACACTACCGAGGGACGTGCGGCATGATCCATAGATGCATCTATCCTGCCGAGGCGTGCGGCCCGTTCCACAAGAAAGGAGGACATTTTCTTATGTACCTTCGGAATGAGAGTATATTTATTATAAGATAAATTCAGGAGGAAGAACAATTTCTCTTAACAATTAATTAATTTAAACAGAAAATCAAGTATATGAGATTTTCATCCTTTAATATTTTTATCCAACAATTCACAATATATATATATATATATATATATATATATATATATATATATATATATGAAATAATATTAATTAAACAAAGAATATAATTTACACAAGTAATTCATGTTTTGAGTCCTAAACTACCCAGACTTTAGCATTAATAGTAGCTACGCACGGACTCTCGTCACCTCGTGCGTACGTAGCCCCCACAATTAGCAATAATTATTTAATTTTAATCACCTATGAGGTAATTTCCCCCTCACAAGATTAGACAAGAGACTTACCTCGTCTTTCTCTAATTTAATCCACTAGTAGGCCTTTTCTTCGATTATCCAACTTCGATTGGCTCAAATCTAACCAAAAATAATTCGATACAATCACTAAAATTTATAGGAATCAATTCTATAAGAAAATACTACATTTTCAATAAAATTCTGAAATTAATTAAAAGTTCATCTGTGGGGCCCACATCTCGGAATCCAGCAAAAGTTACGAAATCCAATAACCCATTCAATTACGAGTCCAACCATACCAGTTTCACTCAAATCCGACTCCGAATCGATACCGAAATCTCAAAAATTCGTTTCTATGAGATTTCAAAAAATTTCCCAAATTTAAATCTCAAAACACTAATTAAATGGTGAAACCAATGATATATTTGTGTATATAGACTAAATCTGAGTTAGAATCACTTAACCCCAATGTCTTTCCTTTAAAATCTATCCAAAATCGCCTCTGCTCAAGCTCCAATTTGTTAAAAATGGCGAATGGGACGAATGCCTTCTTTTTATAAAACTGCCCAGGAAGCCTTCAGAATTGGGCCTCGAACTGGGCCTTGATTGTGGCTTCGATCATGGCCCTCAAGCCTAGGCCTCAATCGTGGCTTTGATCACAGGCTCGAGCCTAGATCTCGATCATGACCTCGGTTATGGCATCGAGCCTGGTCCTTCGATCATAGCCTCAATCATGGCATCGAGCCTGAGCCTTCGATTGTGATCCTCGATCTTGGGTCTCGATCCTGGCCCTCGAGCCTTGCCTTCGATCATGGTCCTCGAGCTGGAGCTTCGATCATGGCCCTCGAGCTAGACCTTCGATCATGGCTTCGATACACAAGCTTGAGTCTGAGCCTCGTCAACCCTGGGCTCGATACCTGGGCTCGATATCTGGGCTCGATACCTGGGTTCGATATCTGGGCTCGATACCTGGGCTCAATCACAGCCCAGAATGTCCAACAGAAAAGGGAAAAATTGCAGCAACTTTTTTAAGTCCAACTTTTGATCCGTTAACCATCTCAAACTCACCTGAGACCCTCGGGACCTCAACTAAATATACCAACAAGTCCTAAAATATCATACAAACTTATTTGAAACCTCAAATCACATAAAATGATGCTAAAATCACGAATCATGCTCCAATTCAAGCTTAATGAAACTTAGAATTTTCAACTTCTACATTCGATGTCGAAACCTATCAAATCAAGTCCGATTGATCTCAAATTTTGCACACAAGTAATAAATGACATAACGGAGCTATAAAAATTTTCAGAACTAGATTCCGACTCCAGTATAAAAAGTCAACTCCCCGGTCAAACTTCCAAACTTAAATTTTTGTTTTAGCCATTTCAAACCTAATTTCACTACGGACTTCCAAATAAAATTCTGATTATGCTCCTAAGTCCAAAATTATTATACGGAGCTATTGGAATCATTAAAATTCTATTTTAGGGTCGTTTGCACATAAATCGACATCCGGTCACTATTTGAACTTAAACTTTTAATTTTTCATCAAAATTCTATATCTTGGGCTAGGGACCTCGGAATTTGATTCCGGGCATACGCCCAAGTCTTAAATTACGATACGGACCTACTAAAACTGTCAAAACATGGATCCGAGTCCGTTTGCTCAAAATGTTGACCAAAGTCAACTCAATTGAGTTTTAAAGCTGTAATTCACATTTTAAACTATTTTTCACATAAAAACTTTCTGAAAAATTTTACGGACTGCGCACGCAAGTCGAAGAATGATAAAATAGTACTTTTCGAGGTCTTAGAATACAGAATTAATTATTAAATTTAAATATGATATTTTGGGTCATCACAGGCAACTATCGAGTCATGTAATACATGTTTCTGATGATATATAGTAAAATTTAATAGAACACAGTCGGTGATGTGCAGATTCAATTAATTCGAATCAGTAGAGAGTACCTAATATGATTGGAGGACATAAAAAGATTTTTATTTCAATAACTCCACTGTTAATGGTGGTAAAGCATAGTAGTATAGGTTACTATCTTGTATTTGCACATTTTTTATGTGTATCGTCTGTATTTTAGAAGGGAAAATATTTCATATAAACATTATCTGTATTTTATGTAGAGGTAAAATATAATTAGTTGATGATAGAATGTAACTCGTAAATACTTTCTAAAATAGTTCTAATAACAAAAGGAAAAAGCAATTTTTCTATATCGTTCACCTTTTTTATACTAATTGTACTTGAATTGGGTTGATCGAATTTATTTTATCTTACATAATATATATGAACAACTTGAGTAGGCATAACTATTAGTAATTTTACTTATAAAATATAGGCAAAAATAATCTTAAATTAATAAGAGCTTTAATTGATATGAGTTAAAATGCCTAACCTTTCTGAATAATCAATTTTGAATTGACAATTTATATCAAAAATTGTCTATCAAGAATAGATGAAGGTCTATTGGCGTATTACACAACTCCAAGAACAGACTAAAGATTAGAAACTTTAAACTTAAATTACAAGTAAGTTTACCTTCGCACACCTTGGCAGGCTCAAGAGTTTATGAAATGAATGTGCCACTTTAACGACCCGACTTAACATTTTAAGAATTTATGCCCCGTTCAGTGATTTAAGATCTCGAGTAGTTTCGCAATATGTATTATGACCCGCGAGTGTGGTCGAGTTTGATTTTTGAAAGATTCGGAATTTAATTAAAAGAACAATTCTTATTTAGAAATTTAAATGGAAAGAGTTGACCGTAGAGTTGACTTTTGAGCAAACGACCCCGGAATGGTATTTTGATGATGTCAATAGTTTCGTATGATGCTTTTATACTTAGGCGTATGTTCGGATTTGGATTTGGAAGTCTGTAGGACAATTCGGCACATTTTGGCGAAAGTTGGAAAATATAAGATTTTGAAAAAGTTCGACCGAAGGGTGAATTTTTGATAACGAAGTTGGATTTCGATTCCGGAAATGAAAATAGATCCCTTACGTCAATTATGACTTGTGTGCAAATTTTGAAGTCATTTCAGAGTGATTTGATACGTTTCGACGCAAAATATGAAAGTTGAAAGATTTGAAAACTTATAATTCGATTCGATGCGCGATTCGTAATTTCGGCATTTTTTGACGTGGTTTGAAGCCTCGACTAAGTTCGTGTTGTATTTTGGAACATGTTTGGTATAATTGGTTGAGGTCCCGGGGGCATCGGGCGAGTTTCAGATGGTTAAACGGACAAAATATTTGGACTTGAAGAACTGTTGGAAAACTGCCACGGGTGTCATCGCATCTGTGATGAAATGGAGCGCAGATGCGCAATCGCAGATGCGAAAGGAGCAGGCCTGGGCAGTGGTCGCAGGTGCGGAAATTATCCCGCACCTGCAAGACCGCAGAAGCGGAACTCCTCCGCAGGTGCAAGAGGACAGTGGTCAGTGGGCATCGCAGAAGCGAGAAATTTTTCGCAAAAGCGAGCTCGCAGGTGCGACTAAAATGTCCGCAGGTGCAGAATCTGGGCAGAACATTTAGGACCAAAAATGGTCATTTCGCCATTTTTTGTTTTGGATTTTTGGAGCTCGGATTTGGGCGATTTTGGAGGAACTTTTCACAAGCTTGGTTGGGGTAAGTGTTCTATATCCTAAAGTGTTTATATTTCATGAATCCATGATTATATTCATCATTTAATTCGGATTTGAATGGAAGAAATCAAGATTTTTGTAAAATCTTCCAAAAACAAAAATTTAAGATTTGGAGGTCGAGTTGTTATTGGACTTCGATAAAATTGGTATGGTTGAACTCGTATCGAAATGGGTATTCGGATTTCGTGAATATTATGTCGGGTTCTGAGAAGCGTGTCTCATGTTGACTTTTGTTGACTTTTTCGAATAATTTTTTAAGTCGACGTATTATTATCCGGAATTATTTTCGATAAATTTTAACGAAGTTATACAATTAATTTGGATAGATTTGAGCTGTCCGGAGGCCAATTCAAGAAAGAAGGCTATTTTGGAATATCGGCCTAACTTCAAAAAGGTAAGTGTCTTGCTTAACCTCGAGTGGAGGAATTTTCCCTTAGGCATTGAGTCTTATGTGCAAATGGTGTAATTAAAAACCATGTACGCGAGGTGACGAGTACGTACTTAGTTTATATGTGCAAATTTCATTGATTAAAAATCCTTAGATACCCCTATGTATTAAATTGGAAATTATTGTCACTTATTAAATCCTCTATTTGTCATGCCTAGATCCTTGTTTGTTGAAATTATTTACATGATGATTTGGTGTGATTGCCACCTTGATTTTTATGTGAAATATTATTTTGTTGAGTTGTTCACTTCCGGATAATTGTTTTAAGATTTTTGTACACATTATGGTCGAGCCATGAGCTCCTTATTGTGGAAAATAAGGTATTGTTGATTTTTGTGGCAAGTTGTGATAATTTGTAATATTTGAGCACTTGATGTGCAATTTGTGATAAGTTATAATAATTGAGCAGTTGATGTGCAATTTGTGATAAGTTGTAATAATTGAGCAGTTGATGTGCAATATGTGATAAGTTGTAATAATTGAGCATTTGATGTGCAATCTGTGATATGTTGTAATATCTGAGCACTTGAGGTGCAGTTTATGAGATGTGATTTTGGCACGTTATATTGTGGGAGTTATGTTCGGTTGTTTGCACGAGGTTTCTGTCGTGCTATTATTACTATTGATTTATGCACATGCGGCATGAAAAGGCGGGATATATATATATATATATATATATATATATATATATATATATATATATATATATATATGTATGTATGTGTGTGTGTGTGTGTGTGTGTGTGCATGTGGTAGGACAAGGTGAGAATATTATTATGCACGTGTGGCGAGACAAGGCGGGAATTTAATTTACTATTGCACACGTGGCGAGACAAGGTGGGCTATGTCGGGGATTGAATTGTGATGACTTGTGATGGCCTGGGGGCATTGTTGTTGTTGCATATTTACTTCTGGGACTACGAGACGGTATCTCGGGAGTGCCTTTGTTGACATTCTCTGTGGTTGCACTTGTCTTCAGTTATTTTTGTATTTTCGTGATAGGTAAATTGTTGTGTTCTTCTGTGATGTAATATTTAATTCTACTATGTGTTTGTATCTCTTGTTATAACGTGTTGGCTTTGGCTCTTGTACGAGACTTTGAGGATTTGTGATTCTAGTCTTTATTAGTTTCAAGGTTAAGTTGTTTTGAATAAAAAGAATTATTGTGTGCTTTAGTTCTTATAAGTTTTACATCCAAATCAGCAACTATTAGGTGCTTCATTTTAATTGAAATGTTATTTTCTTCACCCAAATGATTTTTAAAATAAATTCATTTCTTTGTTGATTTTCTCACTTGATTTAAAAATTTTAAACTTACTTTATCGAAAATAAATTGATCGTGTGGATCTTATATGCATTGATAATAATATTCGGCACGTGAATTGTCCGTGCAGTTGTGATATGAAATGAGGGCATGAGGTGCCGGATAAATATGATGATTTAATTATAGGCACGAAGTACCGTGGAAATATGAAAGTGAGATAAGACCCGCATTTATAAAAAATATGAAAATGGGTTGAGACCCGTAGTTGTATGATTATGAAATGAAGTGTCACATGGTGACTTTTTAATTGAAAGAATTATAATATTTATTTAGAAGGATTTTTATTCAAAAAGATTTATTTAAAAGAATTACATTCGAAAGGTATTTATTTGAATAAATTATATTTGACAGAGATTTATTTAAAGGAAGAATATTTGAAAGATATTTATTTGAAGGAATTATATTTGAAAGAAATTTATTCGGAAGAAATATATGTGAAAGATATTTATTTGAAATACTTGATTTAATTGGGTGTACTTATATTCATAAATTGTTGAGCGTTATTAATAGTGTTCTTGTTGCCCTTATTGTTATTTGTTTCCTATTATTTTGTATATCTTATTGCACAGGCTATTAGACTAGTGAGTGTCTTGACTGTACCTCGTCTCTTCTCCACTGAGGTTAGTCTTGATACTTACTGGGCACCGCTGTGGTGTGCTCATTCTACACTTCTGCACATTTTTGTGCAGATCCAGGTATTGGAGATATCAGACTCTGACAGAATTAGAGTGGTATCGTAAGGATTCAAGGTAGAGTTGCTTGGTTATAATGACCCCACCAGTCATTTTGACTTTTAGAAACCCGTTCCCTAAATAAAACTCCCCGAACATCCTTTTATTAATTTATGACTTGCGGGGATGGTTGGTTCGGGATTTGAAAGTGTTTGGGTTGAAACCGGAACACTTGGTTCCTTAAGTTGGCCTTAAAGTGCTAAATTTGACTTCGGTCAACATTTTGAGAAAACTGCCCCGAAATAGAATTTTGACGATTCCAACAGCTCCGCATGGTGATTTTGGACTTAGAAGCGTATTCGAAATTTTATTTGAAAGTCCGTAGTTAAATTAGGCTTGAAATGGCTAAAATATAAATTTAAGTTTGAAAGTTTGACCGGGGAGTTGACTTTTTGATATCGGAGTCAGAATCCAGTTCTGAAAATTTTTATAGCTCTGTTATGTCATTTATGACTTGTGTGCAAAATTTGAGATCAATCGGACTTGATTTGATAGGTTTCGGTACCGAATGAAGAAGTTGGAAATTTTAAGTTTTATTAAACTTGAATTGGAGGATGATTCATGGTTTAGCATTGTTTGATGTGATTTGAGGTTTCGACTAAGTTCGTATGATATTTTAGGACTTGTTGGTATAATTGGTTGAGGTTCCGAGGGGCTCGGGTGAGTTTCGAACGGCTAACAGATCATTTTTGGCCTTTGGCGTAGAGTAATTTAGGTAGAGGTGGATTTGTTCTACGCGATCGCGTGAATGGGGTTGCGATCGCGTAGGGTTAATTTAGGCAGATGGGAATTTGTTCACTGCGATCGCGTGGACACGCCCGCGATCGCGTGTCATTGTTTGCGATCGCATAGGGGAAACTTTAGAGGAAGTTGGGCCACGCGTTGTGCTACACGATCGCGTAGAGTCAGAACCTGGTGCATCGCGATCGCGTGGGACTTGATGCGTTCGCGTAAGGTTAATGTTTGGGCAGTAAAATTTGTGCTACGCGATCGCGTGAGGAAGTTCGCGATCGCGTAGAAAAAATTACTCGGCAGAGAGTTTAAGTTCCATTTTCCATTTTTAACGATTTGGAGTTTGGATTTAGGTGATATTTGGGATATTTTCAGAGAAAACAACGGGGTAAGTATTCTTAACTCAATATTGGTTAAATTACCCGAATCCATCACTATTTTTATCATTTAATTGGTGAATTGAGTTGGAAAAGTTTGAAAATCCTCTTGGATAGATTTGAGAGGGCCGAATTTTTATGGGAATTTAGTGATTTTGGTATGGGTAGACTCGTGGTTGAGTGGGTGTTCATATTTTATAAATTTCGCCAGATTCCGAGACATGGGTCATTTTTAATTAATTTCGTAATTTTTATTAAAAATATAGTATTTTCTAATAGAATTGATTCCTATAATTTTTAGTGATTGTATCGAATTATTTTTGGCTAGATTCGAGCCAGACAGAGTTGGATAATCGTGGAAAAGGCCTTCTAGTGGATTAAATTTGAGCAAGAAGAGATAAGTCTCTTGTCTAATCTTGTGAGGGGAAAATTACCTCATAGGTGATTAAAATTAAATAATTATTGCTAATTGTGGGGGCTACGTACGCACGAGGTGACGAGAGTTCGTGCTTAGCTACTATTAATGCTAAAGTCCGGGTAGTTTAGGACTCAAAGCATGAATTACTTATGTAAATTGTATCCTTTGTTTAATTAATATATATATATATATATATATATATATATATATATATATATATATATATATATATATATATATATATATATATATATATAAAGGATGGAAATCTTATATGCTTGATTTTCTGTTTAAATTAATTAATTGTCAAAAGAAATCGTTCTTCCTTCCAAATTTATACTATAATAAATATACTCTTTTTCCGGAAGTACATAAGAAAATGTTCTCCTTTCTTGTGGAGTGGGCCGAATGCCTCGGCAGGATAGATGCATCTATGGATCGCGTCGCACGTCCCTCGGCAGTGTACACGACACTCTGGATCGGGCCGTACGTCCTCGGCAGAAATCGTGCTTAATAATAATAATAATTACACGATACTTTAATAGTTATTTCAGCTTGCGAAGCTAATTGATAAATTAGAAAATCCTTGGAATTTAATGAATTATTATTCCTGCTTGATAAGGAATTAATTGTTATTCCTGTAAATGAGATTAATTGATAAATTGGAAATTATTTGAATTTAAGAAATTTAATTAATATATTGAGAATTGTTGCATTTGAAGAAATTTGATTATTTTTGCTGCTTAAATAAATTATTGTAAATTTTGTAAATCATGCTGAATTAAATATCCTAGTTGTATTTCAATTATTATTATTGACCCATAGTGAGTATCAAAGTCGGCCATCTCGTCTCTACCACTTCGAGATTTGACTTGATACTTACTGGTGTATATGTTGTTTACGTTCTCATACTACACTTGCTGCATTTTTTGTGCAGGACCCGAGGCAAGTACTAGTGGGGGACCTATCATCTTACACCCACGTTATCTATGGGCATAATGGTGAGATGCACTTTTTGAACCGTCCTGCAGCTACTAGTGTCTCTCCTTGTATATTTTATTCTGTCTATTTTTATTTCAGATAGTATTTGAGGTTTTGTATAATCTACTAGATGCTCATACACTTGTGACACCAGGTCTTGGCTCACACATTGGTAGAATTTGGTGTTTTATTATTTTCTTGGTTTTAAATTTTGTCAATATATGCTTAATTTATTAAGTTGGCTTGCCTAACTGTAGTGTTGGGTGCCATCATGACCTATAGTGAAATTGGGTCGTGACAACATGGTATCAGAGCACTTAGTTCACGTAGGTCTCACAAGTTATGAGCAGGCCTAATAGAGTCTTGCGGATCGGTACAGAGATGTCTATACTTATCTTCGAGAGGCTATAGGGTGTTAGGAAATTACCTTTCTTCATATTCCATCGTGCAATTGGTGTAGTTCTAAATGTCCTTCTCTTATTCTCTCCCAGATGGTGAGAACGCGCTCAAATGAAGGTCAAGACTAGGGAAGAGCTACTCCCCCAGTTGCTAGAGGCCGAGGCAGAGGCCGAGGTCGAGGGAGGGATCCAGCCTGTGGTAGAGGGCGAGGACGTCCCAGGACTGTTCCAGTTATGCCGCCAGTGGGTTCAGCAGAGAACCCCATTGTTGAGGAACAGGATGAGGTACCTGTGGCAGAGCCAGCTCCGGTGGATTTCACATCGGCACCGGGATTTCAGGATGTCATGGGTCGTATGCTGCGGTTCATGGACAATATGACTCAGGCCGGTTTATTTCCGGTAGACCCAACCACATCTGAGGCGGGCGGGGGAGCACAGACCCCTACCGCGCAGGCTCATGGACATGCAACTGTTGTATATCAGACCAAGGGTGCACTACATGTGGGTGGAGCCCAGCCAGTGGCAGCAGCTACACCTGAGCCCAGGCCGGCTGCAGCCGCCGATCCTCAGAAACTATTGGACCGATGGACTAGACTACATCCTCATGTCTTTGGGGGTGAGCGACATGAGGATCCACATGACTTCATTGATCGTTGCAGGGACACACTGCACAACATGAGGATATTGGAGTCTCATGGGGTAGACTTTGCTACTTTTCAGCTAGAGGGCAGAGCCCGTAGATGGTGGCAGTCTTATGTTCTTGGCAGACCAGCAGATTTTCCTCCCATGACTTGGGACAGGTTCACCCGTATCTTCCTGGACAGGTATATTCCACCCTCCCAGAGGGAAGAGTTGTGGTTTCAGTTTGAGCAGCTCCAGCAGGGTCAGATGTTAGTGACTGATTATGAGGCGAGGTTTTCTGAATTATCTCGCCATGCTCTTATGATACTCCCTACTGAGGCGGAGAGAGTGCAGAGGTTTGTAGCCGGTTTACATACTGGTATTCAGGCCACTATGGCTCGAGAGGTTGAGATGGGTACTTCTTATGAACGAGTTGTGGAGATAGCGCGGAGGATTGAGGGTGTCCGTCAGCGAAGCTGAGAGCAGATTATGAGAGATAAGCGGTTCAGGTACTCTGGAGAGTTCAGAGGTGCTCCGTTTGGGGGCAGAGGTCAGTTCGTGAGGGGGCAGTCCAGCAGATCCCCATTTCCAGCACCACCACCTCCTCGAGGTGCTCCAGTGCGACCTTATCTTAGTGCTATACCAGAGAGTTCCTACCATCCACCAGCTATTCAGGTTCCTACCAGTGGGTATTCAGTTCCCCAGGGCCAGACACTTAGTCAGCAGCCCATCGCACCGAAGAGTTGTTACGAGTGCGGGATCCCAGTCACATGCAGAGGTTTTGCCCCAGGCTTTAGGATAGACCAGTACAGCAGGGTCAACAACCTATGCTTACCGGACAGTTGCTCCACCAATAGTCCGACCACCAAGAGGTGGAGGAAAGGTGGGTAGGGGCCGTCCTAGAGGTGGAGGTCAGCCAGGCGGAGGCTAGCCAGTTGGCGCTCCAGCTCGGTTCTATGCAGTTCCGGCTAGACCAGATGCAGAGGCCTCAGATGTTGTGATTACATGTATTATTTCTGTTTGTGGCAAATATGCCTCAGTATTATTTGATCCAGGATCCACGTATTCATATGTGTCATCTCTATTTGCTCCATTCCTGGGTGTTTCTCGAAAGTCCTTGAGTACTCCTGTTTATGTGTCCACTCATGTAGGCGATTCTGTTATTGTGAATCGGATCTACCGGTCTTGTATTATTACATTCTGTGGTTATGAAACTAGAGCAGATCGCTTATTGCTCGAGATGATCGATTTTGAAATTATTCTGGGTATGGACTGGTTATCTCCATATCATGCTATTCTAGATTGTCATGCCAAAACTGTTACCTTGGCTATTCCATCTTTGCCTAGGCTGGAGTGGAAGGGTTCATCGTTTAGTTCATTTAATCGAGTTATTTCTTTTATAAAGGCTCAACACATGGTTGAGAAGGGTTGTTTGGCCTATCTAGCCTATGTTCGGGATACTACTATAGAGACTCCGACTATTGATTCAGTGCCAGTAGTTTGGGAGTTCTCCGATGTATTTCCTTCAGATCTTCCAGGTATGCCACTTGATCGTGATATTGATTTTTGTATTGACTTGGCTCCAGATACTCAGCCTATATCTATTCCACCGTATTGCCTGGCTCTGAAAGAATTGAAAGAGTTGAAAGAACAGCTTGAAGAGTTACTAGTCAAAGGGTTCGTCAGACCGAGTGTATCGCCTTGGGGTGCACCGGTATTATTTGTGAAGAAGAAAGATGGCACAATGCGAATGTGTATTGATTATCGCCAATTGAACAAAGTAACTATTAAGAACAAGTACCTATTGCATCGTATTAATGACCTATTTGACCAGTTGCAGGGTGCTAGGGTGTTCTCTAAGATCGACTTGAGGCCGGGGTATCATCAGTTGAAGATTCGAGATTCGGATGTTCCGAAAACTGCTTTCCGTACTAGGTATGGTCATTATGAGTTTCTGATAATGTCTTTCAGTTTAACTAATGCCCCGACAGCGTTTATGGATCTGATGAACAGGGTATTCAGGCCATATATTGATTCGTTTGTCATTGTCTTCATTGATGACATTTTGATCTACTCGCGCAGCAAGGAGGATCATGAGCAGCATATGAAAGTAGTGCTTCAGACATTGCGGGAACAAAATCTATATGCTAAGTTCTCTAAATGTGAGTTTTAGCTAGAGTCTGTAGCATTTTTGGGACATATTGTATCAGGCGAAGGTATTAAAGTTGATCCCAAAAAGATTGAGGCAGTTCAAAATTGGCATCGTCCCACTTTGGCGACTGAGATCAGGAGTTTTCTGGGTTTAGCAGGTTATTATTGTCGGTTTGTGGAAGGTTTTTCATCTATTGCAGCACCTTTGACCAAATTAACCCAGAAGGGTGTTCAGTTTCGATGGTCCGATGATTGTGAGTCAAACTTTCAGAAGCTCAAGACAATATTGACTACAACACCAATGTTAGTGTTACCTTCCGATTTGGGAATGTATACAGTGATTTGCGACCCTTCACGCATTGGTTTGGGTTGTATATTAATGCAGGAAGGGCGATTTATTGCATATGCTTCACGTCAGTTGAAGCCCCACGAGCAGAATTATCCGGTACATGATTTGGAGTTAGCTGTGATTGTTCATGCCCTTAAGATTTGGAGGCATTATCTGTATGGGGTGTCCTGTGAATTTTATACTGATCATCATAGTTTGCAGCATTTGTTCAAGCAGAGGGACCTAAATTTGAGGCAGCGCAGATGACTGGAATTACTAAAAGATTATGATATTACTATCCTATATCATCCAGGTAAAGCAAATGTAGTTACAGATGCCTTGAGTAAAAAGGCAGAGAGTATGGGTAGTTTGGCTTTCATTTCAGCAAAAGAGAGGCCATTAGCTTTGGATATCCAGTCCTTGGCCAACAGACTTGTGCGGCTAGATATTTCAGAGCCCAGCCGAGTTCTTGCATGTGTCGTAGCTCAGTCTTCACTATTTGAGCATATCAAAGCTCGCCATTATGATGATTCACACTTGATGGTGCTTCGAGAAACGGTACTACGAGGTGGTGCCAAGGAAGTTACTATTGGAGCGGATGGTGTTCTGCGACTCCAGGATCGTCTATGTATTCCGAATGTGGATGGACTAAGGAAAAAAATCCTAGAGGAGGCACACATTTCTCGGTATTCTATTCATCCAGGTACTACGAAGATGTATCGTGATTTGAAGCAGCATTATTGGTGGCGACGAATGAAAAAGGACATTGTTGAGTATGTAGCTAGGTGTCTAAATTGCCAGCAAGTTAAATATGAGCACCAGAGGCCGGGTGGCCAACATCAGCAGATGACTATACCAGAGTGGAAATGGGAATGAATTACTATGGACTTTGTAGTTGGGTTGCCGCGGACCTTGAGGAAGTTTGATGCAGTTTGGGTGATTTTTGACAGGTTGACCAAGTCGGCACATTTTATTCCTGTTGTGACTACGTATACTTCAGAGAGGTTAGCCCAGATTTATATTCAGGAGATAGTTCGGTTGCACGGTGTGCCAACTTTGGAGGTCAGTGGGATTATTTCCTGCCTTTGGCCGAGTTTGCTTATAATAACAGTTACCAATCCAGCATCGAGATGGCTTTATTTGAGGCTTTATATGGTCGTCGATGCCGTTCACCTATCAAATTGTTTGAGCCCAGTGAGGCTAAGTTATATGGTACTGATTTGGTAAGGGATGCCTTGGAAAAGGTAAAGTTGATTCAGGAGCGACTTCGTACAGCACAGTCCAGACAGAAGAGTTACGCAGATCAGAAAGCGCGTGATTTATCATTTATGGTAGGTAAAAAAGTTCTCTTGAAGGTTTCGCCGATGAAGGGAATTATGAGATTCAGGAAGAAGGGCAAGTTGAGCCCAAGGCTTATAAGCCCATTTGAGGTGTTGAGACAAGTTGGAGACGTTGCTTATGAGCTTGCATTGTCTCCCAGTCTATCGGGAGTTCATCTGGTTTTCCATGTATCTATGCTCTGGAAGTATCATGCCGACCTATCACATGTGTTGGACTTCAGCACAGTTCAGCTAGATAAGAGTTTGGGTTATGAAGAAGAGCCATTTGCCATTGTTGATAAACAAGTTCGCCAGTTGAAGTCCAAGAGGATTACTACAGTAAAGGTCCAGTGGAAGGGCCAACCAGTCGAGGAAGCGACTTAGGAGGCCGAGGAGGACATGCGGAAAAAATATCCACACTTATTTAGCACTCCAGATATTATTCTAAACCCGTTCGAGGACGAACGTTTGTTTAAGAGGTGGAGAATGTAATGACCCAACCAGTTATTTTGACTTTTAGAAACCCGTTCCCTAAAATAAAACTCCCCGAATATGCTTTTATTAATTTATGACTTGCGGGGGTGGTTGGTTCGGGATTTGAAAGTGTTTGGGTTGAAACCGGAACACTTGGTTCCTTAAGTTGGCCTTAAAGTGCTAACTTTGACTTCGGTCAACATTTTGAGAAAATGACCCCGGAATAGAATTTTGACGATTCCAACAGCTCCGTATGGTGATTTTGGACTTATGAGCATGTTCGGAATTTTATTTGGAAGTCCGTAATTAAATTAGGCTTGAAATGGCTAAAATAGGAATTTAAGTTTGGAACTTTGACCGGGGAGTTGACTTTTTGATATCAGAGTCAGAATCCAGTTCTGAAAGTTTTCATAGCTCTGTTATGTCATTTATGACTTGTGTGCAAAATTTGAGGTCAATCGGACTTGATTTGATAGGTTTCGGTACCGAATGAAGAAGTTAGAAATTTTAAGTTTCATTAAGCTTGAATTGGAGGATGATTCATGGTTTTAGCGTTGTTTGATGTGATTTGAGGTTTCGACTAAGTTCGTATGATGTTTTAGGATTTGTTAGTATAATTGGTTGAGGTTTCGAGGGGCTCGGGTGAATTTCGGACGGCTAACGGATCATTTTTGGCCTTTGAAACACTGCTGATAACTGCTAGTATCCTTATACGCGATCGCGTAAGTTGATCTGCGATCGCGTAGAGTAATTTAGGCAGAGGTGGATTTGTTCTACGCGATCGCGTGAATGGGGTTGCGATCGCGTAGGGTTAATTTGGGCAGCTAGGAATTTGTTCACTGCGATCGCGTAGGATTGGCCAGTGTGTATCGCGATCGCGTGTCATTGTTTGCGATCGCGTAGGGGAAACTTGAAAGGAAGCTGGGCCATGCGTTGTGCTACGCGATCGTGTGAAGAGGGATGCGATCGCGTAGAGTCAAAACCTGGTGCATCGCGAGCGCGTGGGACTTGATGCGATCGCATAGGGTTAATTTTTGGGAAGTAAAATTTGTGATACGCGATCGTGTAAGAAATCACTGGGCAGAGAGTTTAAGTTCTGCATTTTTAACGATTCGGAGCTCGGATTTAGGCGATATTTGGGATATTTTTAGAGAAAATAACAGGGTAAGTGTTCTTAACTCAATATTGGTTAAATTACCCTAATCCATCACTATTTTTATCATTTAATTGGTGAATTGAGTTGGAAAAGTTTGAAAACTCTCTTGGATAGATTTGAGGATTTGAGGGCCGAATTGTTATCAGAATTTAGTGATTTTGGTATGGGTAGACTCGTGGTTGAGTGGGTGTTCATATTTCGTCTCGCCGAATTCCAAGACGTGGGTCATTTTTAATTAATTTCGGAATTTTTATTGAAAATATAGTATTTTCTTATAGAATTGATTCATATAATTTTTAGTGATTGTATCGAATTATTTTTGGCTAGATTCGAACCAGATAGAGTTGGATAATCGTGGAAAAGGCCTTCTAGTAGATTAAATTGGAGCAAGACGAGGTAAGTCTCTTGTCTAATCTTGTGATGGGGAAATTACCTCATAGGTGATTAAAATTAAATAATTGTTGCTAATTTTGGGGGCTACGTACGCACGAGGTGACGAGAGTCTGTCCGTAGCTACTATTAATGCTAAAGTCCGGGTAGTTTAGGACTCAAAGCATGAATTACTTGTGTAAATTGTATCCTTTGTTTAATTAATATATAAATTTATCCTATATATATATATATTGTGAATTGTTAGATAAAAATATTAAAGGATGGAAATCTCATATGCTTGATTTTCTGTTTAAATTAATTAATTGTCAAAAGAAATTGTTCTTCCTCCCGAATTTATCCTATATATATATATATTGTGAATTGTTAGATAAAAATATTAAAGGATGGAAATCTCATATGCTTGATTTTCTGTTTAAATTAATTAATTGTCAAAAGAAATTATTCTTCCTCCCGAATTTATCATATATATATATATATATATATATATATATATATATATATATATATATATATATATATATATATATATATATATTGTGAATTGTTAGATAAAAATATTAAAGGATGGAAATCTCATACGCTTGATTCTGTTTAAATTAATTAATTGTCAAAAGAAATTGTTCTTCCTCCCGAATTTATCTTATAATAAATATACTCTCCTTCCGGAGGTACATAAGAAAATATTTTCCTTTCTTGTGGAGCGGGCCGAACGCCTCGGCAGGATAGATGCATCTATGGATAGCGTCGCACGTCCCTATATATATATATATATATATTGTGAATTGTTAGATAAAAATATTAAAGGATGAAAATCTCATATGCTTGATTTTCTGTTTAAATTAATTAATTGTCAAAAGAAATTGTTCTTCCTCCCGAATTTATCTTATAATAAATATACTCTCCTTCCGGAGGTACATAAGAAAATGTTCTCCTTTCTTGTGGTGCGGGCCGAACGCCTCGGCAGGATAGATGCATCTATGGATAGCGTCGCACGTCCCTATATATATATATATATATATATATATATATATATATATATATATTGTGAATTGTTAGATAAAAATATTAAAGGATGAAAATCTCATATGCTTGATTTTCTGTTTAAATTAATTAATTGTCAAAAGAAATTGTTCTTCCTCCCGAATTTATCCTATAATAAATATACTCTCCTTCCGGAGGTACATAAGAAAATGTTCTCCTTTCTTGTGGAGCGGGCCGAACACCTCGGCAGGATAGATGCATCTATGGATAGCGCCGCACGTCCCTTGGCAGTGTACACGACACTCTGGATCGGGTCGTACGTCCTCGGTAGAAATCGTGCTTAATAATAATAATTACACGATACTTTAATAGTTATTTCAGCTTGCGAAACTAATTGATAAATTAAAAAGTCCTTGGAATTTAATGAATTATTATTCCTGCTTGTTAAGGAATTAATTGTTATTCCTATAAATGAGATTAATTGTTAAATTAGAAATTATTTGAATTTAAGGAATTTAATTAATAAATTGAGAATTGTTACATTTGAAGGAATTTGATTATTTCCGCTGCTTAAATAAATTATTATAAATTTTGTAAAGCATGCTGAATTAAATATCCTAGTTGTATTTCAATTATTATTATTGACCCATAGTGAGTGTCAAAGTCGGCCATCTCGTCTCTACCACTTCGAGATTAGGCTTGATACTTACTGAGTGCACGTTGTTTACATACTCATACTACACTTGCTGTACTTTTTGTGCACGACCCGATGCAAGTACTAGTCGGGGACCTATCGCTTACACCCAGGTTATCTAGGGGCATAGTGGTGAGCTGCACTTTCTGAGCCGTTTTGCAACTACTAGTGTCTCTCCTTGTATTTTTCATTCTGTCTATTTTTATTTCAGATAGTATTTGAGGTTTTGTATAATCTACTGGATGCTCATACACTTGTGACACCAGGTCTTGGCACACACATTGGTAGAATTTGGTGTTTTATTATTTTCTTGGTTTTAAATTTTGTCAATATATACTTAATTTATTAAGTTGGCTTGCCTAGCTGTAGTGTTGGGCGCCATCACGACCTATAGGTGAAATTGGGTCGTGACATTGGTCGTCGCAGTCCCTTGGAGTCTTTTCATTTCATTGTATTGTTAATTTTTAATCAAACAATATTGTATATTCAGTCCTCGTGAATATTTTATGTGTTTAGTTAGAATTCGTGACTCAGTACTACCCGTCTTGGGAGGTTGTATGTTCATATTTGTTCCGCTATTAGTTTTGATTACTTATTTATTTATTTTTTTTAAATGGCTTCAAAAATATAATTTAAATCGGCTTACCAAGTCTTAGAGACTAGGTGCCATGACGACGCCTGTGGTGGGATTTTGGATCGTGACAAGTTGGTATGAGAGCTCTAGGTTCATAGGTTCTACGAGTCACGAACGAGTCTAGTAGAGTCTTGCGGATTGGTACGGAGACGTCTGTACTTATCTTCGAGAGGCTACAAAACTGTTAGGAAATTTCCATTTCTTTCATTCATGTCGTGCGAAATTTGTTGAATTTGGAATTTGAGCCTTTGTATCTCTATTCTCTCACAGATGGTGAGGACACATGCTACCGGTTTAGCTGAGAAGGCATCCACTCATACTGCTAGGGCTGCAAGAGGCCGGGGCCGAGATAGAGCCCGATGTAGAAGCCGAAGAAGGGCACGTGCTGCGACTAGAGCACCTGTCAGGACAACAGTTGAGGAGCCACCAGTAGCTCCAGTTGGGGGACAGGTACCAGAAGCACCTGTTGTTACCCTCGAACTTTAGGAAACTTTAGCACAGTTCATGAGTATGTTCGGTACATTAACTCAGGTGAGATTGAGCTCTGTTACACCAAACATTCCGCAGATTCATTGAGGGGCTTGATTATGATATTAAAATATGTATGGCTCGAGAGTTGCAAACGGATGCTCCATTTCAACAAGTAATGGAAATTGCAAGGAAGATTGAGGGTGTTTTAGGCGAGGAAAGGGAGTCTAAGGAGGCCAAAAGGTCTCGAAGATCTGGAGGGTTCAGTGAATTTTACTCTTCAGCTAGAACCCATTATAGCGGAGGCTCGAGCAGCCGTCAGCTCAGTCCGCACATCAGATTACTCGGGGTGCTCCAGTTTATAGTGCACCACCGACACGAGATTCGTATAGTGGTTATTCCAGCTATTTGGCACAGACTCAGTACGAGCAGCTGCGACCTCAGAGGGGTTGTTATGAGTGTGGTGATACTAGGCATATCATGAGAGATTGTCCCAGACTTGGGAGGGGCAGATTTCATCAGAACACTCCAGCTACAAGCTTTATTCTAACTGATACTCCACGTGCACAGTCAGCTAGAGGTGGAGGACAGGCGGGTAGTGGGCGCCTAAGAGGTGGAGATCCGACCCGTTGATATAATCGCTATGTTTTGCCTGAGGCCAATACACGAGATGGTGTTGTTACAGGTACGATCCTAATTTTATTATAAAAGGATATTTTCCTTAATTTGATTCGGCTCTGAATATTGAGGTGAGTCCTCCTATTATGCTCCACTTATGGGTGAGCTTCGTAAATTTATGACCTACTTATATGTTTATCCCTGTGGGGAGATTTAAAGATGTGAGCCCGTGTATGTCATTTTATTTTTGGTACACCATTGAGGGCTATAAGCCGAAAAGTAATTTTTATTATTCATTACAGCGGGTTTAATGTGTTTCGGAATAGTTGATTCTAATTTGTATGAATTATATGCCCTACCGGTATGAGGGTTCATTATATGTTGTGAAATTTGTTTATGAAATATATTGAAAAGAAGAAAGAAAGGAAATTGAAGTTTCAGTTGGCACAATGTGCAACATACTTGTGATGCGGAGTTGAGGACAAGATCCTCGCATTTTTACATAATGTGAAATATTTAAACCGGGCTACAAGCCGCGATGAAAGTTATGTAAGGACGAGGTACTTGTGGTGAAATATTTATGAGTTTAAAATTTTTCCTTTGTGAAATTTAATTGTACAATAGTATTAATAGGGAGTCATGCCTGTTAGGCTTATTTGATAATTCTTGTATATTTTTCTGTGCATATTCAACCATTTTGGTGCTATAAACATTGAGTTTTAGCCTATGAGATGAGTGCCCAGGCGGCGTTAAATGTGACTCATTAATCCTAGTAAGTAACCATGAGGTCTTCATGCCTCACATTCTGTTGTCAGTGTTGTGAAAATTCGAAATGAGGTGGTGGTTAATATGAGATTAATTGATGATGCTAGGATTAATTATGAACAACTTTTAAGACCTGAGATGTGGTGATGAGCATGCATATGATGTGCTCCATGTCCTGATATCATAATGATAATGCAGTGCTTGTAATGCTGAGATTGGTGTTATTCATATATACCTTGAGGTATTTTATTGGGTTGTGGATGTGTTATTAGGAGTTGTTTTGGTGTTACTCTAGCAGGTGGATAGGCCCAATTACAGGGGAGACTCTGCCGAATTTTTTGAAAAATTTGGGAGTTAGTAAAATGTGAAGGATTGAGAATTGCAAAAGAAGAGATAAATATGTTATGTGTTTGAGGGCGAATGATCCTAAGCGGGGAATAATGCAGCACCCCAAAGAAAGTTTTGAATTACTTCAACACTATCGAGAAAATTGATGTGTGCATAGGCATGAGTTGCTATAGCCAGTTGAGACTAATACTGTGCGTTGTTGTGAGAAATCAGGCCTTTCGAAAATATTGGAGCGTAAGAAAATGGCCTTAAAGTTTTCAAGTATGGATAAAAGAAGTAATCTCAAATGAGATGGTGTTGTTGGACTTGTCTCAAATGCGATAGCACAAAATCAACCGTGAGTATACGTGTAAAAGTAAGATCATCAATTTGGTAACCTCAGAATAATTCTTAGACCGTTCGAGGACGAACGTTTGCTTAAGAGGTGGAGAATGTAACGATCAGACTTGTCGTTTTAAGAATTTACACCCCGTTCAGTGACTTAAGGTCTCGAGTAGCTTCGCAATATATATTATGACCCGCGAGTGTGGTCGAGTTTGATTTTCGGAAGATTCAGAATTTAATTAAAAGAACAATTCTTATTTAGAAGCTTAAATGGAAAGAGTTGACCGGAGAGTTGACTTTTGAGAAAACGACCTCGGAATGGAATTTTGATGATGTCAATAGCTTCGTATGATGGTTTCGGACTTAGGCGTATGTTCGGATTTGGATTTGGAAGTCCGTAGGACAATTCGGCACATTTTGGCGAAAGTTGGAAAATATAAGATTTTGGAAAAGTTCGACCGAAATGTGAATTTTTGATAACGAAGTCGGATTTTGATTCCGAAAATGGGAATAGCTCCCTTATGTCAATTATGACTTGTGTGCAAAATTTGAATTCATTCCGGAGTGATTTGATACGTTTCGACGCAAAATATGGAAGTTGAAAGATTTAAAAACTTATAATTCGATTCGATGCGCGATTCGTAATTTCGGCACTTTTCGACGTAGTTTGAAGCCTCGACTAAGTTAATGTTGTATTTTGGGACATGTTGGTATAATTGGTTGAGGTCCTGGGGGCCTCGGGCGAGTTTCAGATGATTAAACGGATAAAAAATTTGGACTTGAAGAACTGTTGAAAATCTGCCACTGGTGTCATCGCATCTGCGATGAAATGGAGCACAGATGCGCAATCGCAGATGCGAGGTTGAGATCGCAGATGCGAAAGGAGCAGGCACGGGCAGTGGTCGCAGGTGCGAAAATTATCCCACACTTACGAGACCGTAGAAGCGGAACTCCTCCGCAGGTGCGAGAGGACAGTGGTCAGTGGGCGTCGCAGAAGCGAGAAATTTTTCGCAAAAGCGAGCTCGCAGGTGTGACTAAAATGTCCGCAGGTGCGGAATCTGGGCAGAACATTTAGGACCAAAAATGGTCATTTCGCCATTTTTTGTTTTGGATTTGGAAGCTCGCAGGTACTTAGGCGTATGTTCGGATTTGGATTTGGAAGTCTGTAGGACAATTCGGCACATTTTGGCGAAAGTTGAAAAATATAAGATTTTGGAAAAGTTCGACCGAAGGGTGAATTTTTGATAACGAAGTCGGATTTCGATTCCGGAAATGGGAATAGATCCCTTACGTCAATTATGACTTGTGTGCAAATTTTGAAGTCATTTCAGAGTGATTTGATACGTTTCGATGCAAAATATGGAAGTTGAAAGATTTGAAAACTTATAATTCGATTCGATGCGCGATTCATAATTTCGGCATTTTTTGACATGGTTTGAAGCCTCGACTAAGTTCGTGTTGTATTTTGGGACATGTTTGGTATAATTGGTTGAGGTCCCGGGGGCATTGGGTGAGTTTCAGATGGTTAAACGGACAAAATATTTGGACTTGAAGAACTGTTGGAAAACTGCCACTGGTGTCATCGCATCTACGATGAAATGGAGAGCAGATGCGCAATCGCAGATGCGAAAGGAGCAGGCCTGGGCAGTGGTCGCGGGTGCGGAAATTATCCCGCATCTGCAAGACCGCAGAAGCGGAACTCCTCCACAGGTGCAAGAGGACAGTGGTCAGTGGGCATCGCAGAAGTGAGAAATTTTTCGCAAAAGCGAGCTCGCAGGTGTGACTAAAATGTCCGCAGGTGCGGAATCTGGGCAGAACATTTAGGACCAAAAATGGTCATTTCGCCATTTTTTGTTTTGGATTTTTGGAGCTCGGATTTGGGCGATTTTGGAGGGACTTTTCACAAGCTTGGTTGGGGTAAGTGTTCTATATCCTAAAGTGTTTATATTTCATGAATCCATAATTATATTCATCATTTAATTCGGATTTAAATGGAAGAAATCAAGATTTTTGTAAAATCTTCCAAAAACGAAAATTTAAGATTTGGAGGTCGAGTTGTTATTGGACTTCGATAAAATTGGTATGGTTGAACTCGTATCGAAATGGGTATTCGGATTTCGTGAATATTATGTCGGGTTCCGAGAAGCGGGTCCCGTGTTGACTTTTGTTGACTTTTTCGAATAATTTTTTAAGTCGACGTATTATTATCCAGAATTATTTCCGATGAATTTTAACGAAGTTATACAATTAATTTGGATAGATTTGAGCTGCCCGGAGGCCAATTCAAGAAAGAAGGCTATTTTGGAATATCGGCCTAACTTCAAAAAGGTAAGTGTCTTGCTTAACCTCGAGTGGGGAATTTTTCCTTAGGCATTGAGTCTTATGTGCAAATGGTGTAATTAAAAACTATGTACGCGAGGTGACGAGTACGTACTTAGTTTATATGTGCAAATTTCATTGATTAAAAATCCTTAGATGCCCTTATGTATTAAATTGGAAATTATTGTCACTTATTAAATCCTCTATTTGTCATGCCTAGATCCTTGTTTGTTGAAATTATTTACATGATGATTTGGTGTGATTGCCACCTTGATTTTTATGTGAAATATTATTTTGTTGAGTTGTTCACTTCCGGATAATTGTTTTAAGATTTTCGTATACATTATGGTCGAGCCATGAGCTCCTTATTGTAAAAAATAAGGTATTGTTGATTTTTGTGGCAAGTTGTGATAATTTGTAATATTTGAGCACTTGATGTGCAATTTGTTATAAGTTGTAATAATTGAGCAGTTGATGTGCAATTTGTGATAAGTTGTAATAATTGAGCAGTTGATGTGCAATATGTGATAAGTTGTAATAATTGAGTATTTGATGTGCAATCTGTGATATGTTGTAATATCTGAGCACTTGAGGTGCAGTTTATGAGATGTGATTGTGGCACGTTATATTGTGGGAGTTATGTTCGGTTGTTTGCACGAGGTTTCTGTCGTGCTATTATTACTATTGATTTATGCACATGCGGCGTGACAAGGCGGGCTATATATATATATGGGTTTGCGCATGTGGCGAGACAAGGTGGGAACATTATTATGCACGTGTGACGAGACAAGGCGAGAATTTAATTTACTATTGCACACGTGGCGAGACAAGGTGGGCTATGTCGGGGATTGAATTGTGATGACTTGTGATGGCCTGGGGGCATTGTTGTTGTTGCATATTTACTTTTGGGACTATGAAACGGTATCTCAGGAGTGCCTTTGTTGACATTCTCTGTGGTTGCACTTGTCTTCAGTTATTTTTGTATTTCCGTGATAGGTAAATTGTTATGTTCTTCTCTGATGTAATATTTAATTCTATTATGTGTTTGTATCCCTTGTTGTAATGTGTTGGCTTTGGTTCTTGTACGAAACTTTGAGGATTTGTGGTTCTAGTCTTTATTAGTTTCAAGGTTAAGTTATTTTGAATAAAAAGAATTGTTGTGTGCTTTAGTTCTTATAAGTTTTACATCCAAATCAGCAACTATCAGGTGCTTTATTTTAATTGAAATGTTATTTTCTTCACCCAAATAATTTCTAAAATAAATTCATTTCTTTGTTGATTTTCTCACTTGATTTAAAAATTTTAAACTTACTTTATCAGAAATAAATTGATCGTGTGGATCTTATATGCATTGAAAATAATATTCGGCACGTGAATTGTCCGTGCAGTTGTGATATGAATTGAGGGCACGGGGTGCCGGGAAAATATGATGATTTAATTATAGGCACGAAGTGCCGTGAAAATATAAAAGTGAGATGAGACCCGTGTTTATAAAAAATATGAAAATGGACTGAGACTCATTGTTGTATGATTATGAAATGAAGTGTCACGTGGTGACTTTTTAATTGAAAGAATTATATTCAAAATATTTATTTAGAAGGATTTTTATTCAAAAAAAATTATTTAAAAGAATTACATTCATTTGAATAAATTATATTTGACAAAGATTTATTTAAAGGAAGAATATTTGAAAGATAGTTATTTGAAGGAATTATATTTGAAAGAGATTTATTCGGAAGAATTATATGTGAAAGATATTTATTTGAAATACTTGATTTAACTGGGTGTACTTATATTCATAAATTGTTGAGCGTTATTAATGGTGTTCTTGTTGCCCTTATTGTTATTTGTTTCCTATTATTTTATATATCTTATTGCACAGGCTATTAGACTAGTGAGTATCTTGACTGTACCTCGTCTTTACTCCACTGAGGTTAGTCTTGATACTTACTTGGCACCGTTGTAGTGTGCTCATTCTACACTTCTGCACATTTTTGTGAAGATCCAGGTATTGGAGATATCAGACTCGGACAGAATTAGAGTGGTATCGTAAAGATTCAAGGTAGAGCTGCTTGGTCGTCGCAGTCCCTTGGAGTCTTTTCATTTCATTGTACTGTTAATTTTTAATCAAACAGTATTGTATATTCGGTCCTCGTGAATATTTTATGTGTTCAGTTAGAGTTCGTGACTCAGTACTACCAGTCTTAGAAGGTTGTATGTTCATATTTGTTCCGCTATTAGTTTTGATTACTTATTTAATTATTTTTTTTAAAATGGCTTCAAAAATATAATTGAAATCGGCGTACCTAGTCTTAGAGACTAGGTGTCATCACGATGTCTGTGGTGGAATTTTGGGTCGTGGCAGCCACATTGACTTCTTCGAAAACGTCAATAACCCTAAAAAGGAGTTTTGTGGTCTTTCCCCCTAAAAGAAATACTGAATCCTAAATCTAAACATAGAAAAGAACTAAACCTAAACAAAAGACACGGCAATACAATCTATTAATTGCCAACAAATTCTAAACCTATAATGAATCCTCATTAGTTGCAGAATCTTAAACTTTAGTAATAAAGAAAAGTTGCACTCAACAAAAAAACAAAGGCAATAAAACGGCACTTTTTTATTTTTCTTTCAAATGTTGTTTATTATTGTTTGTAATTACAATTTTATCCAACATAAAATTTACTTACGAGGGGTAAAAAAGACGAACAACATTTAAATAGAGGCTTCGTGCTTTTAATATAGTACTAATTTTTGGCTACGCGCGTTGCGCGTGTATCTTGATAAATGAATATAAAAAAATTCTAAATATATAGGATAAAAAATAATTTTTTATATTGTAAAATTAATTATTAAAAAGGAAAAAACTATGGACATATTAACTTAGTTTAATTTGCATGTTGGTTCTGAGCAGTTAATTGTCTTAACCTAGATCATATGCTATAATATATATTAACTCGGAGTCGTCTTTTCTTTTTGGAGACTTTGTAGTTGTGTATCTTGAAATTTGTTTGCTCATCAATCCTTAAATATATTGCTCATGTATCGAAAGTCTATCTTATCATGATACCCTGTGTCTTCTTCACGTTTTAGTATTCGCTATGTAAATAATTCTCTGGACATGTTTTAGTCATATCAAATTAGGTTTTTCCCCTCGCTTCAAGTTCACGTAGGTTTGAATTCATCTTTCACAGAAGTCACTTCATAATTTTTATAATTTGTGAAAATCAAGATATTCAAATAAACTATATAAGGTAAATTTAAACTCCTAAATATTAGGACTCTGTATCTAGATCAATTAAGGAACGATTTAATAAGCAAAATTTTAGTTGATTTTAAAGTCATAAAATTTAGGAAAGTTACTTAAATTACGATTTTATCTAGTAGAATATATGTTTTGGAAGGGTAAAAAAGGCGAACGACATTTTGCTAAGGGTCTTTGTGCTTTTAATATAGTATAGATATAGATTACTCATACTGCTTTCTAAAATAATTTGTTATTTAGTTTTTGGAGGATCTAATATTAGATTTAATAGAATATGCAGTATTTTAGTTGTAAGAGAAGTTTACTATTTTGTTTATTTGGCTATTTAAAGCCCTACGATTAATAAAATTTTAGAAACATATTTTCAACCATACTTTCAACCTTCTTGCTGCTTATATATTTTCAACAAATCATAACAATGGTATCAGAGTTTTCATTAATCTTAATGAATCTGTGAATTCGGTGGGGGGAAAAAACCAGTGTCAATTATTTTTAAACCAATTTCAATTTATACCTACTTTTAACCCATATCCATTTTTAACTCATACCAATTTTTAACCTTATTTTTCAATCATGGCTAGCAACGGTCTCTCTTTTAATGCCTCACAAATCGTCAATGGTTGAAAACTATCGAAATTGGTCAGAAATCTTATCTTGAACCTTATGATCTATGAAAAGTTGTACCTTGTAAATCCTACCTTTACCCAAATTAAAGCTTATTTAGAAGAGAAAACTAAAATATTACAAAGCCAAAACTATAATTCAAAATTTAGTTGCAGATTCAATCTTCTCTAAAATTATTACATGTGAGACAACAAAAGAAGTTTGGAGAAAACTCAAATAGGAGTATCAAGGAAGTGGACGAGGTACACAAAAACAGATTTTGAATCTCTTAAAATGCAAGAGGATGAGACCATCACTAAGTATTCTGACAGAATTTCTTTAATTATCAATAAAATCAAGTTGTTTGATGAGGATTTCAGAGAAGACAAAATAGTTGAAAAATTAATCTTGTGACAAGTACAGAGAGATTCGAGTCCAAAATTTTCTTTCTAGAAGAGTCTAAAGATCTCTCTCCCATCTCTGTTGCAGAATTATTAAGTGCTCTTCAAGTACAAAAGCAAAGAAGGGCCTTCAGACAAGATAAAGTTATTTAGCATATTTTTTATGCAAGACACTAAAAAGAAAAGGCCTATCGTCATTGCAAATATTGCAAAAAAGAAAACACGATTAGAAAATTTTTGTTGATGGAGACCTGATGCATTATGTGAAAATTACAAACAAACATGTCATATAAGTGTGCGTAAACATACTTATTCACAAGCACTAATAGCAGAAGCAGGAATTGAGCAGGATCAATTTTTTTTGATTGCAGCAACAGATAGCACGGAGGAGTGTTGAATTTTACATCTGTTACTGCTACTATTTTCTAGAATTATTCGTTGTTTAGTTTTAGGAGGAGTGTAATATTTGATTTACTAGAATATTTAATATTTTAATTGTAGCGAGAGTCTAATACTTTAGTTGTAAGAGAGTCTACAACTATATCTATTTGCCTATTTAAAGCCTTAAGACTAGTAAAATCGTATAGACAAATTTCAATTATATTTTCAAACCTTGCTGCTTGTATATCTTCAACAATATTATATCACACATGACTGACGACAAAGCCCATAAGTTCCATGTTGCTGCTGCTGAACTAATATGAAATGTGTAAATGTGGGCTTCGTTTTGGGTTTGTGGGGATGGGGTTGAAGGGCTTCTTCTCCTCTCGAACAAAAATGCAATTTTATTTTCAACCCGTTCATATTCGATCCAATCTCGTTTGCCAGCAAGGGTGGAGGGAGAGTATTGTTGACGAACCTAGTAACTTTTACTTGCACCGTGAATTTATATTAAAATATTTATTAAATATGTATAATTGTTTAATTGCGAATCCAATAATAAAACGAGCTATTGATTCAACAACAAGTTCAGAATCCATAAATTCAAATCCTAACTCTCTCTCTCTATTTGCCAGTTCTACTCTCCCCAAAGGGGATTGGAATCTAATTCCACATCATCCCCACCCCCTGCTCCAGAGAGGTTGGAATCTGATCCTATTACCCTTGACTCGACGGAGCTATGGTTCGAAGGGAGTTCGATTAAAGCCTCTTTGTTCAAAAATTATACTTTGCATAAGGGTAAAATAATCTCTTTTTATATATATAAAGTTTGTTAAATTTTCTTAATATAAGGAAAGTTTTTTGGGTAGGGTCAAAATTGAGGAAGCGCTCCCTACTAAAAATTTTTTTATATTCAGGACTCGAATCAAAGACCTCTGATTAAGGGAGGAACGGTCTCATCCACCACATCCTTTGGTAGTGATAAATGGGAAAGTTTGCAACCTCCTTCAAATTGTCGTGGATAAAGTGGAGCTATTATGGTCCTGCAAACAAGTTTTCTAACATCATTTTGGATTGACAAATATTTCCATTTATTTACTGCAAAAAGCAAAATAAGTTTGGTGATATATATTATCAAACTATTGTAAGATCATCGACAGACGGAAATAGGATTTTAAGTTCATGGATGGTTGATTTTAGACTAGGGCGGATCCACCCCTTGGAGTGGGGTGGTATGACACCCGCTAGGTTGATAAATTATCATATATTTATGTATAAATTTTCTTAAACTAGGTTAAATATTTGATCCTACTATCTCCGGTCGCAAATTAGATAAATGTGCCATGGTTGGTAGATTTCATTTGTCCCAGTCATTTTTCTTTTTGGCTACCTCCCAAATTCCTATTTGTCATTTATTATTTTTTATATTTTTTTCTATTTATTATTTTAACTTTGATCTTTAGCAAAAGCACTCAAAAAAGAGCCTCAAAATTTAAAAATTCCAGAAAATAAGTATTTTTCTTAATCTAAAATCCTTTAGTTTTTTTTCTTTCAAAATAAAAAAATATGGATCTTGATAGGAATTTTGGATTAAGATCAAATTTAATTGGTATAATTTTTTTTTTATTATAACATAAAATGTGTGTTATTCTATGATTGCTAAATATAATTTAAATCTCTTTACTATTAAATTATGATGAATATATCGCAAGTGTCACGATCCCAATTTCCCCTCCGTAGGATGCCGTGATGGCACCTAATCACTAAGACTAGGTAATTCTAACACTTGGAAAATTAAATGACAGAATTTAACCAGAAACAACTATTAAGCATGAAACTAGAATTTCTATAGTAAACCAATAATCTCGAGTGCAATATAATATCCCAAAATCGGTAGTACAAGCCACAAGCTCTACTGAGTTTACTAGAAAATCCCTAAGTACAACTGTTTTGGAATAGAAATAAATAGTAGAAGTACAAAATTATAATGTGACTCTGGGGCCTGCGAACGCAACGGCAGGTATACCTTGAGTCTCCACGGCAGAGCCGAACAACTAATTAGTGATCTACCAACTCCGAAGTACCTAGATCTGTACAAAAAATGTGCAGAAAGTGTAGCATGAGTAACCACATCGGTACCCAGTAAGTATCAAGACTAACCTCGGTGGAGTAGTGACAAAGGACAGTAAAGACACCTACTAGAATTAACAACTTGTACAAGTATGACTGTGAAACTAACAAGGAAACAATGTCAATATAAAGCTAAGCATGGTAAAGATAGCAAAACAATACTCACAATAGAACACTAGAAATAAACAATGAGCAATATGGAACAAACAGGTAATAATATTGTAGAGTAAGTTGAACACAACTTATGTTCGGTGAACCAGGTAAGGAAAACAAGTAACAACTCAATAAGAGCAACCGCTTTCACACAAGATTTATTTAAGAATATTTCCGAGGTACTTCATCTCATAGTCACAATTCACGGGTTCCAGTACATAAACCCTAATCACTTGGCATCTTGTGCCCACATTACAATTTATAACCGCACAGACGAATCACGTGCTGCACAGACAGCTCACGTGCCAATACCATTAATACCTCATATCTGCACGGACAACTCACGTGCTAAGAGAGTGACAATATCTCATAACCGCACGTACAATTCACGTGCCAACAAATACAATGACTCATGGCCGTACAAACAACCCACGTGCCAATAGAACAACTCTCACATAGAAGACAAGTAAACGAGCGTATATGTAAATGGTCAATAACATCAGGGTTCATCTTCTTAAACTGATATGGGTGATTAATTACGTGTATACTTGTACAAGTGTTCTCGCACATAGGAAACAAAAAAAAATGATAAATGTATAACTCGCATAAGGTAGGCACACCACTACACAAATATCATCAAAAATACTGCCCCCAGTCCATCACAAGTCATCATAGATCATTCCCGACATAGCCCACCTTGTCTCGCCATGTGCGCAACAATAAATTAAATGCTCGCCGCACGCGCAGAACAATATTATTCCTGCCTTGTCTCACCACATGCGCAAACCCAGATATATATAGCTCGCCTTGTCACGCTGCATGTGCAAATATGAATAATAACAATAGCACGGATAACTCACGTGCGAACACCCCAATAATCCTCTCAACAATACCACGTGTGCCAAGAATATTACAACACAATATAATGACTTTCACCACATGTGCCCATATGCCACAACATTTCCTCAAAACAATTCCAATACCACACCACGCATAGTCCTCGGTTCAAAAACACTGAGTACAACAAAAATAACAACAATAATACGGAAGTACGGGAAGTAAATCAACACCAGAATTACATAACACAAAGAAACGGAAGAACGAGCTTACAATAAAAGACACAACAAATAATAATAGTTTCAAACAAGAATAACTCAACAAGGGGAGTGATAATGTGTAACGACGATATCCAATAAGAGTAACTCAACAATTGAGGGGATGACATGTAACAATGTTTCCAAATAAGCATAGCTCGACAATAAGAGAGATAGCAGGTAACAATAATTCCAAATAAGAATAAGTTAACAATGGAAGGAATGACAAAAACTTCAACTAAGGTCAAGCAATTACGGAAGGAGACATCATGGCAATAAAAGAGGCAACAACTTCAATTAAAGCACATAAGCGTTTATTTGGCAGCAAGGGTAGAACCTTCAAATAAGGCACGTAAGGGTGAATTTAGCAAATAAAGGATTTAACATGATAAGACAACTTCACTTTTAATGAATATAAGAACCTAAGAGTCTAACACGATCAAATTTCTACATATAAGTCCAAGTACGTACTCGTCACCTCGCGTACACAGCTTTCACATGACACAAATAGCACATACAACTCAAATTCTAAGGGGTAGTTCTCCCACACAAAGTTAAGAAAGATACTTACCTCGAAGAAGCTAAATCGATACTCTAAAATGAGCTTATCGAGTGAAATAATCTCCGGACGGCTCAAATCTAGCCAAAATAACTTAATATCATACATAAAAACCATAGAAAACAATTTTCGATAATAAAATTTTGATCTTTAATAAAAAAAAAACCAAAAAGTCAACCCCGAGCCCGCACCTCGGAACCTGACAAAATTCAAAGAATCCGAACACCCGCTACGAGTCCAACCATACCAAAATTATCCAATTCCGACATCAAATCGTCCTACAAATCCTCATTTTATATTTTTTGAAAGATTTTACAAAAATCCCCATCTTTTTTCATTCAATTCACTAATTAATGATAAACATAATGATGAAATCATGAAATATAATCAATACCGGATAAAGAATACTTATCCCAATGAATTCCTTAAAAATATCTCGAGAAAAGATTCCGCATTTGCAGACCAACAAGCGCACATGCGAGCCCGCATTTACGAGCTATGGCTCGCAGCTGCGAAGACAACTTACCAGACAAAGATCCGCATCTGCGGAAATATGGTCGCACCTGCGACAGCGCAGAAGCGCAAAACAAACCGCAGAAACGGCCTTCCTCGCACCTGCAATACAATATACGCAAATGCAACCATCGCACCTGTGACTACCTACTCGAAAAGCGAAGAAACCTGACAATGAAAAACACGCAGAAGAGACCCTATACCATGCAGAAGAAAGTCCGCACCTGCGCTCCAAAATGCGCAGGTGCGAAGCAACAGAACCAGACCTGACCAAAAGCATGAAAACCATCTGAAACTCGTCCGAAACACAACCGGGGTCCCCTGGACCACGTCCGAACATACCAACAAGTCCCATAACATAATGCGGACCTGATTGAGGCCTCAAATCACATCAAACCACATCAAAACTGCGAATCGCGCCTCAAATCGAACATAATAAACTTATGAACTTTCAACTTCTACAACTCGCGCCGAATCATATCAAATTAACCCGGATTAACCTCAAATTTTACTATAAGTCCCAAATGACATAACGAAGCTAATCCAACTCTCAGAATCGCAATCCGAGCCCGATATCAACATAGTCAACTCCCAGTCAAGCCTCTCAACCTTCCAAACCTTTAACTTTTCCAATTTTTGCCAAATGCATCAAATCAACCTACTGACCTCCAAATCCAAATCCGGGCATACGCCTAAGTCCAAAATTACCATACAGAGCTATTGAAATCATCAAAATACCATTTTGGAATCGTCTGTACAAAAGTCAAACTCCGTTCAACTCTTTTCACTTAAGCTTCTAAAATAAGACTCTTTCTTCCAAATTGATCCCGACTCATCCGAAAACCAAAATCAGCCACACACGCAAGTCATAATACTTAATATGAAGCTGCTCAAGAATTTGAGCCACTAAACGGAAAGCTAATTCTCAAAATGACCGATCGGGTCGTTATATTCTCCCTCTTTTAAATAAACGTTCGTCCTCGAACGTGCCAAGAATCATTTCGAAGCCACAAAATCACTAAATGAACTCACCATACATAGACTCACGGGTGATTCCACGTCACCCCAATCCACATAGGCCCGACAACACCATCTCCACTGAAAAATTCTCCTCCAACCCACATTAATAAGCCTTAGAACCAAATTTCACTATCCAATCATTTCCCATAGATCCGATTCCCACATCAACACGCGATATCAGCCTCAATCAGCTGCAGTAACTCATGCCTACACCCACAAGGTACAACCACATGATGTAACATATCACACATATGCCCATAACAACAATTATGGCCACCATAGCTGCCCATAATCAAATCCAGCACCGAAAATTAACCTTATATCAGCTAGAACCCTGTTCCAAACCTTCACAACACTAACAATGATGCAAGAAACATAAAGACACATGACCATTCACTCAAATCAACAAGTCGCATCTAATGCCACCTGGGCACACACATCACAAGATATAACCCAGCAAGCACAACGCGAATATGACTGAATATGCAAAGAGAAACACATGAGAGAACTATCAAACAAGCCCGACAAGCACCACTCCCTATTAGTATCATACTACGAATCAATTCCATAATGGAGAATTAAATCATATGAACTAATCACAAGGATCTCATCCTAATATAACTCCACCGCGACACGTAGCCCGATCCAAACATATCAAATCACACGAAACGCGAAAATCCCATCCTCAACTCTAAATCATAAGTAGTGTACACATCACACCAACTGAAAACTTCATCTAACTTAATTCCACAAAACACAATCACAACACGTGACGGGCCTTCCATACTAGTAGAGCATCTAAATCACAAATCGTTACCCAAACACCTAGAAATCACATTAAAACCTACCGTAATGAGTAACAAAAAGTCACTTCTAGTCCCATAGTTCTCAAAAATGAACAAAACAAACGATAGACATGGACTACCACTATAGAACCTCCCAACAGGGGTAAACACATAAGCAGAGTACAAAATCACGAAACTCACCCATATGTGAAGCAAGACAAGAGGACTCACCCCGATAATCAGAACCAGATCAAAATAAGAATGATGCTCCTCTATAACAAACCGAAACCATACCTGTAATGATATCATCTGGTGCAGCAGTTTCAACCCTACCATAGAAAACATATCAACATGTCAGGCCTCCCCTTCTAGGGCACCCTTTACCCGCCTGACCTACACCTCTAGCTGGCGATGCAAGGATAACAACAACTGGAGCAGATTTTATAGCCTGAATACCCCGCTGTGACACATCTATCTGGAGTCTGGGACAATCTCTCACCATGTTGATGGTATCTCCACACTCAAAGTAACCTCTCTGCTGACGTGGCTGCAGAAGTTGTCCGGTACGGGTACTCTAAGGCACAAGGATATCTGAAACACCGTGTGAAGTCTAAAGTGCAAATTGAACTGGCTGACCTACAAAACTTCTACCATGGCATACCTTGCCTCCAAAATAAGGACTAGTAGATCCTCCCGGTCTATGAGGCCTCTTAGCCTTCCTGTCCTCTCTCTCCTGACCCCGTATGCCCTCTAATCAGCAAGCAATCTCTACTACCTGCTGAAATGGAACATTCGTCTCCAACTCCCGAGCCATGCTGAATCAGATATCATAATTGAGCCCCTCATTGAACCTATAGACTCACTCTCTAACTGTAAAAACCAAAGCGGGTGCATGTCTAGACAATTCACTGAATCTAACAGCATACTCTGACACTAACATAGTACCCTGGCGCAACTGCTCAAACTACGCGTGCTATGCATCTCGAAGGGTTTAGGGAACAAACTCTCTCAAGAACATCTCTAAAAACTAAGTCCATAAAAGTGAAGCTGCATCGGCCGGGCTACCGAACTTATATGCTCGCCACCACTGATATGCCACTCCTTTAACTGGAATGTAGTAAAAGCAACCCCACTTGTCTCCACAATACCCATAGTGCGGAGGATACAGTAGCACTTCTCAATAAAACTATGTGCATACTTTGAAGCTAAGCCGCTGAAAGTAGGAGGGTGGTACATCTAGTACCTCTCGAGCCTGAGCTGCTCCTCCTCACGCATTGCTGCCCTAACTGCGGGCTGAACTGGGATAACAGGCGGTGCTGGCATGACACATGGAACCTAACCAACATGGACTCATAGCTCTGGAGTGTGGGCGGTAGGAGTCTGAGCTCCTCCCCCGATTTGTGAAGTAGCTGGTATAACCGGAATCAGCCCCGCCTGACTAATGTACCAAACATGCTCAAGAACTGTGCTAAAGTCTCCTATAGTCCGGAGGTAACAATAAGCGCCTCCGGTGCCTGTCCCCCAATCGGAGCTACTAGCGGCTCCTCAACAGCTACTCTGACAGGTGCTCTAGCTGTGGCAAGTGCCCCTCCTCGGTCTCTACCTCGGCCCCGGCCTCTCGGGGCTCTAGCACGGGGAGCAGGTGTCTGCTCGACTGATCCAGTAGCGCGTGTCCTCACCATCCGTGAGAGAATAGATATGCAAAGGTTCAAACTTCGAAATCAACAAATTTGCACGATAGGAATGAAAGGAGTGAAATTGTCCTAATAATTTCGTAGCCTCTCGAAGATAAGTACAGACATCTCCGTACCGTTCCGCAAGGCTGTACTAAACTCGCTTATGACTCGTAGCACCTATATACCTAGAGCTCTGATACCAACTTGTCATGACTCCAATTTTTCCTCTGTAGGATGTCGTGATGGCACCTAGTTACTAAGACTAGGTAAGCCTAACACTTACTAAATGAAATGATAGAATTTAACCAGAAACAACTATTAAGCATGAAACTGGAATTTCTATAGTAAACCAATAATCCCTAGTGCAATATAATATCCCAAAATCGGTAGTACAAGCCACAAGATTTACTAAGTTTACTAGAAAATCCCTACGCACAACTATTTCAGAATAGAAATAAACAGTACATGTACAAAATCAGAAGGTGACTCCGGGGCCTACGAACGTGACGACAAGTATACCTTGAGCCTCTACAGCAAAGTAGAACAACTAACTAGTGATCAACCAACTCCGAAGTACCTGGATCGACACAAAAAATATGCAGAAAGCGTAGCATGAGTATACCATATCGGTACCCAGTAAGTATCAAGACTAACCTCGGTGGAGTAGTGATAAAGGACAGTCAAGACACCTACTAGAGTTAACAACCTGTACAAGTATGAATGTGAAACTAACAGGGAAACAATGTCAATAAAAAGCTAAGCATGGTAAAGATAGCAAAACAATACTCAAAATAGAACACTAGAAACAACAATGAGCAATAGGGAACAAACAGATAATAATGTCGTAGAGTAAGCTGAACACAACTTAAGTTCGGTGAACGAGGTAAGGAAAACAAGTAACAACACAATAAGATCAACCGCTTTCACACAAGATTTGTTTAAGAATTTCCCCGAGGTACTTTATCTCATAGTCACAATTCACGGGTCCTAGTACATGAACTCTAAACACTTGGCATCTTGTACCCACATTACAATTTATAACCGCACAGACGAATCACGTGTTTCACGGTCAACTCACGTTCCAATACCATTAATACCTCATATCCGCACGAACAAATCACGTGCTAAGAGAGTGACAATATTTTATAACCGCATGGACAACTCACGTGCCAACAAATACAATGACTCATGACCGCACGGACAAACCACATGCCAATAGAACAACTCTCACACAGAAGGCAAGTAAACGAGCGTACATGTAAATGGTCAATAATATTAGGGTTCATCTTCTTAAACCGATATGGGTGATTAATTATGTGTATGCTTGTGCAAGTGTTCTATCACGACTTAAGTCAACAAGTAAGAGTGGAGACAATGAAGGGCACATAGGAAACAACACAACAAAACAAAATGTATAACTCAGACAAGGTAGGCACACCACTACACAAATATCATCAATAACAATGCCCCCAAGCCATCACAAGTCATCGCAGATCATCCCCGACATAGTCCACCTTCTCTCACCACGTGCGCAATAATAAAGTCAATGCCCGCCTTGTCTCGCCGCACACGCGTAACAATATTATTCTCGCCTTGTCTCGCCACATGCGCAAACCCACATATATAGCTCACCTTGTTACACCGCATGTGAAAATATCAATAATAACAATAGCACAGACAACTCACATGCGAACACCCCGACAATCTCAACAATACCACGTGTGCCAAAAACAAAACAACAAAATATATTGGCTTTCACCACATGTACCCAAATGCCATAACATTTCCTCAAAACAATTCTAATACCACACCACGCATGGCCCTCATCTCAACAATATTGAGTACAACAATAACACGAAAGTACGGCAAGTAAATCAACACCAGAATTACATAACACAAAGAAATGGAAGAACGAGCTCACAATGAAGGAATAACAAATAATAATGGTTTTAAACAAGAATAACTCAACAAGGGGAGTGATAATGTGTAACGACGATATCCAATAAAAGTAACTCAATAATTGAAAGGATGACATGTAACAATGTTTCCAAATAAGCACAACTCGACGATAAGAGAGATAGCAGGTAACAATGATTCCAAATAAGGATAAGTCAACAATGGAAGGAATGAAAAAAACTTCAACTAAGGTCAAGCAATTACGGAAGGAGACAGCATGGCAATAAAAGAGGTAACAACTTCAATTAAGGAACATAAGAGTTTATTTGGCAACAAGGGTAGACCGTGAATCAATAACTCCAAATAAGGCACGTAAGGGTGAATTTAGCAAATGGAGGATTTAACATGATAAGACAACTTCACTTTTAATGAATATAAAAACCTAAAAGTCTAACACGGTCAAATTTTCACAAATGATCCCGAGTACGTACTCGTCACCTCGCGTACACAGCCTTCACATGACACAAATAGCACAAATGACTCAAATCTTAAGGGGTAGTTCCCCCACACAAAGGTAGGAAAGATACTTACCTCGAAGAAGTTAAACCGATACTCTAAAATGACCTTCTCGAGAGAATTAACCTCCGGACGGCTCAAATCTAGCCAAAATAACTTAATATCATAAATAAAAACCATAGAAAACAATTTCGGATAATAAAGCTTCGATCTTTAATAAAAACGAAAAGATCAATGCAAAAAGTCAACCCAGGCTCACACCCCGGAACCTGACAAAATTCACAAAATTTGAACACTCATTTCGCTACGAGTCCAACCATACCAAAATTATCCAATTCCAACATCAAATTGTCCATCAAATCCTCATTTTACATTTTTTGAAAGAATTTACAAAATCCCCATCTTCTTTCATTCAATTCACTAATTAATGACAAATATAATGATGAAACCATGAAATATAATCAATACCGGATAAAGAATACTTACCCCAATGAATTCCTTGAAAATCTCTCGAACAATCGCCACAAACCGAGCTTTCTAGGTCCAAAAATTGATAATGAAATCAAACCCTCGAACTTAGGCCTTTTCTGCAGAGATTCCGTATTTGCGGACCAACAAGCGCACTTGCGAGCTAGCATTTGCGATGCTATGGCTCGCATCTGCGAAGACATCTTACCAGACAAAGATCCGCATCTGCGGAAACATGGTCGCACTTGCGACAACGCAGAAGCGCAAAACAAACCGCATAAGCGGTCTTCCTCGCACCTGCGATACAATATACGCAAATGCGACCATCGCTCTTGCAATTACCTACTCTAGAAGCGAAGAAACCTGACAATGCAAAACACACAGAGGCGACCCTATACCACGCAGAAGCGAGTCCGCATCTGTGCTCCAAAATGCCCAGGTACGAAGCAACAGAACCAGACCTGACCGAAAGCATGAAAACCATCCGAAATTCATTTGAAACACACCCGGGCCCCTCAGGACTCCGTCCGAACATACCAACAAGTCACATAACATAACACGGACCTGCTCGAGGCCTCAAATCATATCAAACCACATCAAAACTACTAATCGCACCTCAAATTAAATTTAATGAACTTATAAACTTTCAACTTTTACAACTCACGCCGAATCATATCAAATCAACTTGGATTAACCTCAAATTTTGCATGCAAGTCCCAAATGATATAACATAGCTAATCCAACTCTCGGAATCGCAATCCGAGCCCAATATCAACAAAATCAACTCATGGTCAAACCTCTCAACCTTCCAAACCTTCAACTTTTTCAATTTTCGCCAAAATGCATCAAAGCAACCTATAGGCCTCCAAATCCAAATTCGGGCATACGCCTAAGTCCAAAATCACCATACGGAGCTATTGAAATCATCAAAATACCATTTCGGAGTCATCTACATAAAAGTCAAACTCCTGTTAACTCTTTTTACTTAAGACTCTAAAATAAGAATCCTTCTTCCAAATTGATCCCGACTCATCCGAAAATTGAACCCAACCACACACGCAAATCATAATACTTAATACGAAGTTGCTCGAGACGTTGAGCCACCGAACGAAATGCTAATTCTCAAAACGATCAGTCGGATCGTTACAACAAGCATTGCCTAGAAAAATATGAGATTTATGATTTTAATTTTAGCGATCTTGTAGTTTATCTAATTCTGCATTTACTTATGTAGTATAATTTATCTATTGAAGATAATTTTTTTTATCTTTCTTATTCTGACTGGTGGAATTCCTTTACTAAAGATGTTATTTTACTTGTGCAAATTTATTTTTAGCATGAAAAAAAAGATGTAGTTCCTTAGTGAAAATATTGATTTTACTTGTATTGTTAATAATAAGGGCGTGATTCCTTCTTTAAAATGCTAATTATATTTACTTCTTGATGTCTAAAATGTAATTTTCATACAACAATAACAACATACTCAGTAAAATTTCATAAGTAGAGTCTGGAAAAAGATGTAATTTCCATATTTATAAATAAAAAATGCCTATTAAATTGCCCGAATAAATTAAAAAAAATGAACTGAACAAACTCTATATATATTAGTTATTACAAGGTGTACATTAAAGTAAATTGTGGCACCCACCGGCCACCACCTTCAAATCCTAGATCCGCCTATAATTTTAGAAAAGACAACTTATTGCATTTTGATTATATTATTTATACCATATATTTAATTAAAAAAAATTATACAAAACAAAGTTCACACCAAAGCTGAGGCATAACATGTAGTTCCGCCCTAAGATCATGGACATTATGAAGGATTTATGTGGTCAGCGACAATCATTTTGATATGTAAAATTAAGTTGTTAGCTTTCTGTTAAGCAATAAAATGAGAATATCAACTTTTCTTCATTTATATTTAGGAGTTGCATAAAAAACCATGTGCATTGACTATTCATTTTTTGCCATTATCGTAATTCGAAATTCATAGGCTACCAAAAACATGCATTTTTTTACAATTGTTTCCTCGAAGTTCGACAGAGATCTACAAGAAAGCTGTTTCCTCCAGAAAATGTTTTTTGATGAAGCTCAGAAAGACGGATCTTCAGTCCACTACTCATTTGGCATCTTTATTTTTTATGTTCTTCTGCTGCCTTTGTCTCTTGACGTGATCTTCAATCTTCATTGTCCACTTGTCACTTTCCTACTATGTTATCACCAGTGACGGATACAGAGCGGAAGATACGAATTTACGGAAATCCAATAGCGTTTGTACAGACCTTGTATACGTATCAATTATTTTTTGTATATATCTATAAATATTTGATTATGAGCTATGTTGTAATTATATATTAACTTGAAATTGTTATAAAAATTGATAAATTTTAAATCCTGAATCCGCCTAATTCTAATTATGATTGGAAGACAACCACGCATGTGCCATGTTACCTAGTGCCTCATTATATCTTGAAGGGTAGCAATTTCTCGGTACTTCCTCCGTTCAATTTATATGGCATTTTTTACTTTTTGAAAATTGGTTCGACTAATATTTGAAGTTAAATTGAATTAAACCAACTCAATATTTTAAAATTAAAATATAAATATTAAAAATTAAATAAAAAGTATTACCTAGCTATAAGTTGCAATTCTTCCTCGTATAAATATAATGAGAAAAAATATTTTAAAATATTATCAAAATTTTATTCAATCTGAATCTTAATAAGCAAAAAATAGGACAAAAATTAAGATAGAGGAAGTACCTTGCTAGATACTGATTAATGACAAGGAAGATGCGTTAGTCTGACTACCGCTTCATCAAAGCAAGTGGGAGTTCTTCTGACGTTCAAATTATGGTATTTGAAGAGTAGTCGAAGTAACAAAAAGAATGCAGGTCGATCGTTCCTGTACCTAATTAGGCATGGGCCTTAATTTCCAAGTAAGGTGAACATGCAATTTGGAGATTCTAGAGAATCTGTATATTCAACTGCGAACGATTAATACCCCCTTTGTCCCACTTTATATGATTGGGCAGAGAGGGTAAGTATTCTTTTGTTTATTTATTGTCTTTTAAATTATAGTTATTTCTCTAGTTATAAATCATCCTATTAATGATACAATAAAAAAAATTAATGTTGAATTATTTTTAAGTATAAAATATAAAATAAAATTATTTCTATATATAAAAATTATCTCTTTTCGGGACAGGTTAAAAACCAAAATACACGAGAGACGGACGAAGTAATTTCGAAGCGGCCCTAGACGTGTTTTGAGTCAACAATGACGGCAAACCAGCTTTTACTTCATTTTTTTCATATCCTAATCTCAGCGGAAAATGTTGTCACTATGCCCCTAGCTTTAGACAATGCCATTAAATTTGTACGTACTTCTAAGGATTTTATTTTACTTTATTGAATTTGTACGTACTTCTAAAGTTATGTGGTATAACCTGACATAAATCATAAAGAAAAAATAAAAATATACAATCTTGACTATAAAAAATAAAAGATAAATACAGTTGAAAGAAGGAAAATGAATGAGCAAAATAAGATGAAGTAATGGAGCTCAAGAGGTTAATCTTTCATTATGAGAAAATAGGATTCTTGTTACAATGTGAATGTCCCCTTACAAACAACAATCATCCATTTTATAGGGGAGGGATCCTACTTTAGATATAATAAAAAATACATAGTGGGGAGCCCATGATGAATTAATTTTTCCCTAATTCCTGCCAGGATTCTCTCCCCTAGTGCGGTTGCAACGGCTCTTGTCTGTGAGCTCGATATTGATTCAAGCTCGGTATTGACTCGAGCTCTCGATCTTGACTCGAGCTTGATTCTGACTCGGAGTCCGGTATTGATTCGGTGTCGGTGTTGGTCGGTCTCTATTTCATAAGCTCCATAACTTCATTTTGCATCATAGTTCGATTTGGATTCGAGCTCGATAATGATATGGAGCTCGACATTGACCGGTCCCTAGGGCTCGAAACTTGATGACCTGACTTCGGACCTCAACCTGATATTATGAAGACGTTTATCCGATCCAATACATTACCATTTCGACCAGTTCGTATGAAGAACTAACCGGTTTTTTTCATATACAAATAGTTCCCTCGTTTCTCAGGAAGGATGTAGCAAGAAACGATATGATTTTCCGACGGCTCGATCAGATATAAGTTGACGTTTACATTGGGCTCGATCATGACGCACGTGATAGCTATCCCGTCGGTTTAGTTTTTCAAGGCATTTAATGCGTGTCAGACGGTGGTCGGCCATTATCAAAATTGAACCGCCATTGCTATACCTATAAATAACCCTTTTTTTCACTTTTAATCACTTTTACATCTTCAAACTCTAAATTTTCTAACTTCTTTCTTACACTTTCTGAATTCACTCGCAAAACTATGATTCTTCTCTGCAAAATCTTTCTTCAGAAACACCAAATCTTTGTTACCTCCTTCTATTCTCGAACTTTAAATCCAAAAATGGCGAAAATCATTCCTCAGAAAGAAAAAGCTTCTTCTTCACAGCCTTCCGCCGACAAAACACCGGTGGAACCACGGCCTGAGAAATGCGTTCCTGGAGCATGTGTTATTACGTCTGATTTTAAGGTCGACAAAGGCTCGCCGGTTCCCGGCCGATGTGAGCCAGTATCGAGGTATATGTATTCGATAACCGAGAGGCACCTCGAACAGCTAAAGAAAGATTGTAATTGGGAGAACAAAGAAATAGTAATCCCGTCTTCTGAAGAAGATATCACCACTTATGTGAAAGGGTTTTTAAGTGTGTATACTTACCCTTTCATGTTAGGTCCCCTCGACCATGTTATTATTGATTTCTGCCATTAATACCAAATAACCCTAGGCTAGATCCATCCTTCTTTTTGGCGGATCGTTATTTTGATCCGTTACTTCGTAAACAAAATCGAGGGGATGCCTTTCACCCTCGACCATCTCATCCGATTGTACTGCCATCGCCTCTTTCGAGGCGGATTAATAAAACTTCAGCGTCGGGCTACCAAGGTTCTGTTCTCGAGTATAGATGAGGATAGGGATCGAGGCTGGATGGGCAGGTTCGTTCGAGTAAGGACTTCGGACCTGATTCTGACTGAAAAGATGCCTTTTCCCGAGGAGTAGAATATGAAGCGTAAGTGTAATTCTGCTCTTATCTTCTACTATTTTGCCCCTTCATTCCTTTTCTCACCGATATCCCCTTTTTTGTGATGCAGTGGTTCCTTGGATGCCCGGTGCAGTCCCCGATCTCAAGAACTAGGTACATGATCTAGCTTCGACCTCCACATATGCCGAGCGCTTGTAGCGTGATTTGTCAAAGGGCCGATGGGAGGCCAAAAATCATGGTGAGCCTCTTTATCGTATCTTTGGTAGTTCGAACAAGATGCTTTCCATATACTTAAATCAACTTTACTGTATGTAGGTATGGGCAAAGACGCGGTTTTGAGGCCTTCATCCGTCGAGGAAGAGGCTTCGGCCTCTGATCCAAAGCCGGTGAAGGATAATAAGAGAAAAAGGGCCTCCACCTCCGAATATCCAAAACTGAAGATGAGGATGGCTCGAAAGCTGAGGAAGAATACCATTCCTTTGACCGTAGAATCAGTTCTGCGTCTAAGGGATGAAGACGAAGAAGAAGAAGAAGAAGAAAACGTCGGGTCCATGCTGGTGGCCCGAATGAAGAAAACCATCGATGCCCCTAAGGCATCTGAATTGATGGTGATTTATAAAGCTCCGCCTCAGACTAAGGAGATATCGGAGAAAGGTTCGTGCAGAGTCCCCAAATCATTAGAGATCGAAGATGCTTCCCACCGAAGTCAACAAACGGTGGGTATATCGGAAGGGGCTGGTCGTGAAGCTCTCCGAACTGAAGAGAACGCCCCAAGCGAATCGCTTGGGGCAATAGTAATCGGAGACTAGCCCACTCTCCCTGCCTTTTCCGAAGGGGCGATTTCGAAAGCCCAAGCTTTGGGGGCCCTCGAGATGAGCCGGTCTTATGAAAGGGAGGACCACTTCAGTGATTTGTTTACTGGGGTTGAGGATGCTGTTGTCCCTAGTGATGTGTCGGGCCTTTTCTGCGAAGTGTAGCAAGCTCTAAATCAGGTAAGTTTTAAATCTCTTCGTTGATATTAGTTTTATGTTTGCTATTCTCTTCTAACTTCTTTTCTTCTTTCTTCGCAGGCCGTGGTGGTTCATCGAGAAGCATGTTCTCGGTGTCGACCTGAGCTGCATCATTTCTAGGATGACCTCTGACGAGTTACGGAGGAGAGGAACGCCCTCAGACTCCTTTCCGGTCAAAGAGAAGAAGAAATCAAAGGCCTTTGTGCTGAGTTGGCCAGGGCTCATCAAGACCAGACCGACCTGACCGAGCAGGTAATGATAATATTAAGAACTCATGGGCCTGATTCAGGATTGGAGGCTAATATTTCGATCTCACAACTGCGGCAAAAACTCGAGATGATCGGGCAGCTTCGTGAGGAAGTTGAAATAATAAGGGCGGAGACCATGGGATGGAAAGATGGCATGGACCGTCTTGCTGCAGAAAAGGAAATTGTTCGGGCCCAATTGTCATCGACCACAAGCCAACTTCAAGGCATGAAGGAGAAGAGCTCGGCTCAAGCGAGAAGAATAGAGGAACACGAGGCTCGGTTGGCCTCCGAACTTGCCAAAGCCAAATCTGATGCCGAGAAAGAAAAGTCCTATGCGGATGCATTAGTGGTCGTCTATCGGGCGGATGCTGAAGCTGATCAGGTATAAGCAAGAGAGGCAGCCGAGATCGCCAACACTCGAGCACATTAGGTCACTGAGCTTGCTAAATTCCGATCTTGGAGGGAGAGCCACGAAGAGATCCATGCTCGAGGTTTTGATCTCACCTAAGAGATAAAAAAAGCTAAAGAGCTTGAAGACGATGCTGAAGCCTTGGCTTCCGATGATGGTGATGGCGATGAGGATGATGATAGCGATGAGGATGATGATGGCGATGATGGGAGCAAAAGTGGATCCGAGAACGGGGAGGAGCCCAATGGAGAAGAGACTGCCCCCGTAAATAACCAAGAAACTTAGCCCTTAGTTTACATTTTGTTTTTTGTGCAGCGTCCTGTTCGGACATTGTAAATATTCTTGTATATATAAAGATCTTTTCTTTTCCTGATTCACCTCCATTTTTTTCTCTGCCTTGAGAAGATTTTGTTTCATTCATGCCATATGAAGGTTTTCATAAGGCTTTAGGCAACTTGATTGAATTTGGATCTTGTAGCCTTTATAACCGAGTGAGTGCTTGCTCAAACTCGAAATAAGGTAGCCCATAGGCTTAGTAGTCGAGTTGAGTGATTGCTTGAACCTAAAGTAATGTAGCCCGTAGGCTTAATGGTCGAGTGAGTGTTTGCTCGAACTCGAAATAAGAGTAGCATGTAGGCTTAGTATTTGAGTGAGCGATTCGAACTCGAAGTATTGTAGCTCATAGACTTATTAGTCAAGTGAGTGATTCGAACTCAAAGTATTGTAGCCCGTAGACTTATTAGTCGAGTGAGTGATTCGAACTCGAAGTAATGTAGCCCGTAGGTCGAGTGAGTGTTTGCTCGAACTCGAAATGATGTAGCCTGTAGGCTTATTAGTCGAGTGAGTGATTCGAACTCGAAGTATTGTAGCCCGTAGACTTATTAGTCGAGTGAGTGATTCTAACTCGAAGTATTGTAGCTCGTTGACTTATTAGTCGAGTGAGTGATTCGAACTCGAAGTAATGTAGCCTGTAGGTCAAGTGAGTGTTTACTCGAACTCGAAGTAATGTAGCCTGTAGGTCAAGTGAGTGTTTACTCGAACTCGAAATGATGTAGCCCGTAGGCTTATTAGTCAAGTGAGTGATTTGAACTCAAAGTAATGTAGCCCGTAGGCTTAATGGTTGAGTGAGTGTTTGCTCGAACTCGAAATGATGTATCCCGTAGGCTTATTAGCCGAGTGAGTGATTCGAACTCGAAGTAATGTAGCCCGTAGGCTTAATGGTCGAGTGAGTGTTTGCTCGAACTCGAAATGATGTAGCCCGTAGGCTTATTAGTCGAGTGAGTGATTCGAACTCGAAGTAATGTATCCCGTAAGCTTAATGGTCGAGTGAGTGTTTGCTTGAACTCGAAATGATGTAGCCCGTAAGCTTAATGGTCGAGTGAGTGTTTGCTCGAACTCGAAATGATGTAGCCCGTAAGCTTAATGGTCGAGTGAGTGATTCAAACTAGAAGTAATATAGCCCGTAGGCTTAGTAATCATCGACCCTTGAGCCTGTTTGCATAATAGATCATGAAATAGAGGTCGTCACGAGATATGGGCAAAGAAGTTTCTTTTCATATTGTTATACATGTGTTTATATTTTATACCAGGGATCGAGCAATCTACATGAGCATGGTTCGTTTTGACCATTTGGCTCTTACAATATTTCTTATCGGAACCCTGTTGTTATGAAGTAACTTTCTTGCATCGAACTTGATATATTTGAGGGCAATGCCCCACCAGTATTTGAGGTTGATTGTAAATAGGCCTCAGTTACTCTTAAATCGTTCTATATTAGCATGATCAATGGTTTCCTCATTAAAAACCTTGCCGAAAAACCCATTTGGGATAAAAACCGGTCTAAGGAAAAAAGAGTGCAATGCGTGCTTTCAGAACTAAGGCTTCATGTTGAATGAACCATCCTTGTTCTTTGATTGAACTTCTGCAAGGGTTAGTTTCGAAATATAAATGAATATGGGAGGGTCGTACCTTAGCAGTAGTATCGTTTTAGGTGTGACCCGTTCCAATTGCTTGGTAGTTGTTCGCTGTTTATAATACCGAGTTTGTAGGATCCTTTTACCGACGTTTTCGAGTACTTGATACAGTCCTTCCCAATTCGGACCCAGTTTTTCTTCGTTTGGATTTCGGGTGCTGAGGGTGACTTTCCTTAGCACTAAATCCCCAATTTTAAAATGGCGTAGATTGGTTCTTCGATTATAGTATCTTTCGATCCGCTGCTTTTGGGCGACCAATTGGACGAGAGCGACTTCTCGTTTTTCATCCAATAATTCGAGGCTAGTATTCATAGCCTCGTGATTTGATTCTTCTGTTGTATATCGATACCTGGCACTGGGTTCCCCGACTTCGACTGGAATCAAGGCTTCAGAGCCATATTATAAGGAGAACGGGGTTGCCCCCGTACTGGATTTTGATGTTGTTCTATATGCCCAAAGAGCTTCTGGTAGGATCTCTCTCCATTTTTCCTTAGCGTCATTCAACCTTTTCTTTAGGTTTTGAACGATATTATTGTTCGTCGATTCGGCCTGTACGTTCCCACTAGGGTGATACGGTGTTGATAATATCCTTTTTATTTTGTGGTCTTCGAGGAATTTTGTCACTTTGCTGCTGATAAATTGTTTCCCATTGTCACACACTATTTCGGCAGGTATCCTAAATCGACATACGATATGATCCCAGATGAAGTCTATAACCTCTTTCTCTCTTACTTTCTCGAACTCCTGTGCATCAACCCATTTAGAGAAATAGTCTATCATAAATAAAATGATCTTAGCTTTACCTGGGGCTGATGGCAGAGGGCCGTCGATATCCATTCCCCATTTCATGAATGTCCATGGAGATAGAACTGAGTGACGTTGTTCTCCGGGCCGATGGATCATCGGTGCAAACTTTTGACATTTGTCACATTTTTGAACAAACTCCTTTGCATCTTTGTCCATATCGATCCAATAATATCCTACTCTTATTATTTTTCGGACTAATGAATCAGCACCAGAATGATTTCCACAAGTACCCACGTGAATCTCACGTAGGATGTAGTCGGTGTCTCCTGGACCTAAACATACTGCCAATGGTCCATCGAATGTCTTTCGGTATAATGTTCCATCTACATTCAATGTGAATCGAGCAGCTTTGGTTCGCAGGGCCCTCGAATTTTTAGGGTCCGGTGGGAGTTTTCCATTCTTCAAGTATTCAATATATTTATTCCTCCAATCCCAGGTTAAGCTTGTAGAATTTATCTCGGCGTGACCTTCTTCGATCATGGACCTCGAGAGTTGAACGACAGTCCCCGAGCTGATCTCATCTTCCTCGATCGATGATCCCAAATTTGCAAGTGCATCAGCCTCACTGTTTTGTTCTCGAGGTATATGCTGTAAAGTCTATTCTTTGAAACGGTGCAAAGTTACCTGTAGTTTGTCCAAATACCTTTTCATTCTATCCTCTCGAACTTCGAAAGTTTTGTTTACTTGATTTACTACCAGTAAAGAGTCACACTTGGCTTCAACGACCACTTCTCCCAAGCTTTTAGCTAACTCGAGACCTGCAATAATGGCCTTATACTCGGCCTCGTTGTTAGTCAACCTAGTAATTTTGATAGATTGCCTAATAGTGCTACCCATAGGTGGCTTTAAAATGATGCCTAGCCCGGACCCTTTTAAGTTCGAAGCCCCGTATGTGAAAAGGGTCCATACACCCGATGACGTACCCGATTTCAACAAGAGTTCTTTTTTGACTTCAGGTACGAGGGTTGGCGTGAAATCGGACACGAAGTCTGCTAACATTTGAGACATGATGGTCGTCCAGGGTTGATATTTTATATCGTACCCACAGAGTTCGACGGCTCATTTGGCCAATCAGCCTGATAGTTCGGGCTTGTGTAAAATATTACGAAGTGGGTAAGTGGTTAATACACATATGGGGTGACATTGAAAGTACGGTCTTAACTTTCTAGAGGTGCTTATCAGCGCCGGTGCCAATTTCTCTAAGTGTGGATATCTAGTTTCTTCTTCCCCTAAGGTTCGACTTACATAATAAACGGGAAATTGCGTACCTTGCTCTTCTCGAACTAGGATGCCGCTTATAGCGATTTTTGATACTGCCAAGTACAAGAAAAGTTTCTCGTTTGCTTTTGGAGTGTGAAGCAGTGGTGGGCTCGATAGGTATTGTTTTAATTCCTATAATGCATGTTGGCATTTCGGGGTCCAGGTGAAGTCGTTCTTCTTTCTGAGCAAAGAGAAAAATCTGTGACTTCGATCCGACGAATTTGAAATGAATCGGTCTAGGGCAGCAATCCGTCTCGTTAGCCTCTGCACGGCTTTTATACTATCCACGATGGTGATGTTTTCGATGGCCTTTGATTTTATCGGGGTTGATCTCGATCCCTCGATTCGATACCATGAAGCCAAGAAACTTGCCCGATCCGACCCCGAAAGCACATTTCTCGGGGTTGAGCTTCATGTTGTATTTCTTTAAAATCTTGAATGTTTTCTGCAAACGAGTCCAATGGTCCTCTGCGCGCAGGGACTTAACTAGCGTGTCATCAATATAAACTTCCATTTATTTACTAGGCGTTGGTAAGTAGCTCCTACATTTTTTAGCCCGAAAAGCATTACATTATAACAATAGGTCCCATACTTGGTGATAAACGAAGTCTTTTCTCGGTCCTCAAGGTTCATTTGAATTTGATTGTACCCGGAATAGGCATTGAGAAAAGTAAGGATCTCGTGGCCGGCCGCAGCATCGATCATGCGATCGATGTTAGGCAGTAGAAAAGAATCTTTGGGGCATGCCTTATTTAAATCCTTGTAATCTACACATATTCTAAGTTTGTTCCCTTTTTTAGGGACTACAACCACATTGGCTAACCATTCGGTATATTTCACTTCCCGAATGGACCCTATTTTGAGAAGTTTAGTTATCTTGTTCTTTATGATGCGTGTTTTACCTCGGACTAGGGTCTTCTCTTCTGCTTCACCGGTTTGAACCTAGGGTCCAGTCTTAGCCGATGCATTGTTATATCCGGTGGGATCCCTGTTATGTATAAATGGGACCAAGCAAAACAATCTATATTATCAATAAGAAATCAAATAAGAATTTTCCTGAGTTCGGGGGTTAATCCCGTTCCCAGGTATACCTTTTGTTCGGGCATATATTCGATTAGTACGACTTGCTCCAGTTCTTCGATCGTTGATTGGGTAGCGTCGGAATCATCGGGGACTACAAAAGATCTTGGGATCCCTTGCTCATCATCTTTGTCAATCTTCTGATCTTCTAGTTGGTTCGAAGATGACGTCTGTGATTGCTATTTGGCATCACGTTCCCCCTTCGAGCCCAATCCCTTTGTCGATGAAGGCGAGGATATCAGAATTGCTTCTTTGGCGACAAATATTTCCCTTAAGGCCGGTTGTTCCCCGTACACTATTTTGATTCCCTCCGATGTCGAGAATTTAAGAACCTGGTGGAAGGTCGAAGGTACAACTCTCATATTGTGGATCCACGGTCTTCCAAAAAGGGCATTATATCTCATATCACCTTTTATTACGTGGAACTTCGTTTCCTAGATAGTTCCGGCCACGTTTATCAGCAGAATTATCTCGCCTTTGGTAGTTTCACATGCCATATTGAATCCGTTTAGAACCGGGGTTGCGGGTATGACTTGGTCCTGTAGACCGAGATGTTCTACAACGTTCGATCTAATAATATTGGCCGAGCTACCTGGATCAATTAATACACGCTTAACTTTAGTTTTATTCATAAGTACGGATATTACCAGTGCATCATTGTGAGGTTGCATGACTCCTTCTGCATCTTCATCATTAAAGGACAAGGTTCCTATGGGTACATAATTCCAAGTTCGAGATCACTTTTCTCTCATAATTGATGTCTTAGTGTGTTTAAGTACCGGCCCCTGAGGGGTATCGACGCCACCAATGATCATGTGGATGACGTGCTATGGCTCTTCCTGTTCGTTTTGTTTACCGAAATCCCTATTTTTGAAATGGTTTTTGGCTCTGTCGCTTACATATTCTCGAAGGTGCCCTTTATTGAATAACCGGGCTACCTCCTCTCTTAGTTGCCTGCAATCTTCCGTTCTGTGCCCATGGGTGACATGATATTCACACATTTGATTGGGGTTCCTCTGGGCAGGATCGATCTACATGGGTCGAGGCCATTTAGTGTCTTTGATGCGTCCGATAGCCGACACGATGGAGGATGCATCGATGCTGAAGTTATACTCTGATAGCGGTGGTGCTTCCTTAGGTCCGGTATGCCTATCGAACCCATTTCTGTTCATCAGTCCCCGTGACCCTTGGCTTCGATCATTTCTCTTTTCGCCTCATACGGTGTTACGTGTAAATTTTCTACCCCGACGATCGCCGTTGTACGACCGGTATCGATCCTTGCTTGACTTTGGTTCTCGATTGGTATCCCTTTTAAAACCGAACCCGGAACCCAACTGGACCTTAATTTTAGATTGATATTGATTGTGCACATTGCCCCAAGTAATAGCGGGGTATTCGATCAGGTTATGTTTCAGCCACTGTGAAGCCATCGAGCTTCGTTCGTTCAGACCTTGAGTGAAAGCTTAAACAGCCCAATCGTCTGTGACTGGTGGTACATCCATTCGTTCCATTTGGAAATGAGATACAAATTCTCTTAGCATCTAGTTATCCTTTTGTCTTACCTTGAATAGGTCCGACTTCCGGGTCTCGACTTTTATGGCCCCGGCATGTGCTTTTATGAAACAATCTGCAAGCATAGCAAAAGAATCAATAGAGTTAGATGGTAAATTATGATACCATATCATTGCGCCCTTCGATAGATTTTCACCGAATGTTTTCAATAATACATATTCGATCTCATCATCTTCTAGATCGTTTCCTTTAATGGCACATGTGTAAGAGGTGACATGTTCGTTGGGGTCGGTCGTCCCATTATACTTAGATATTTTGGGCATGCGAAACTTCTTTGGGATTGGTTTAGGGGCCGCGCTCGGGGGGAAAGGCTTCTGTACAAATTTTTTGGAATCTAATCCTTTCAATATCGGGGGTTCCCTTGGGATCTGATCAACCCCGGAGTTGTACGTTTCCCCCTTTTTGTTGTTTTCTTCGATCCTCTTTTCTCCCGATTCTATTCATTTTGTCAGTTCTTCGAACATCTTTATAATTTCGGGATTAGTCCCTGATTCTTGCTCATTTGACCTTACTACAGTTGGCTCCATTCTGTGGGTGATTTCTCGGGTGGACTGGGCTCCGGCCTTCTTGGTACTTGGGTTTGGCTCTGCAACTGAGCTATCGCTACCTGTTGGGATTGCATCATTTCAAAAATCATACACAAGCTGACTCCATTTTCCACAACGTTATGAGTGTCTCGAGCTGCAGGTCGAGCACCGCCATGAATGCTATTTTCAGGTTCAGAACGTTGGTTTGCCACAAGGGCCACATGCGAATTAACGTCTAGTGGTATTTCAACCCGAGCTTTAGGTACTCGGACTCGAGCTTCCACGACATCGATCAGCGGCCTTCCGGCCCTGGGTGTCAAGTTGTTGGTTTTATCTTGAAGGCCGACTTCGTTGTCGATAGGTAAAGCCATTAATCGAGGGTTTTCCATTGCTAATCCGAAGTCAAAGACACTTCCAAAAGACAAGTGTAAAATGGTGTGTGTTGTAGATTTGTATCAAATAACTGTTATCCTTAGCCCCACGGCGGGCACCAAACTGTTTACCCGAAAAATCGGGTAGAGTTGAATTTGTACGTAGTTCTAAGGGTATATGGTATAACTTGACACAAATCGTAAAGAAAAAATAGAAATATCCAATCTTGACTATAAAGAATGAAAGATAAACATAGTTGAAAGGAGGAAAATGAATGAGCAAAATAAGATGAAGTAATGGAGCTCAAGAGGTTAATTTTTCAATATGAGAAAATAGGATTCTTGTTACAATCTGAATGTCAACAACAATCATCCCTTTTATAGGGGAGGGATCCTACTTTAGATATAATAAAAATACATAGTGGGGAGCCCATGATGAATTAGCTTTTCCCTAATTCCTGCCAGGATTCTTTCCCATAGTGCGGTTACAACGACTCTTGTCTGTGAGCTCGATATTGACTCGAGCTCAATTCTGAATCAAAATCCGGTATTGATTCGAGGTCGGTGTTGGTCGGTCTCTGTCTCATAAGCTCGATAACTTCACTTTGCATCATAGTTCGATTTGGATTCGAGCTCAATAATGATATCGAGCTCAACATTGACCGGTCCCTAGGGCTCGAAGATTGGTGACCTAACTTCGGACCTCAACCTGATATTATGAAGACGCTTCTCCGATCCAATGCATTACCATTTCGACCAGTTCGTACGAAGGACTACCGGTTTTTATCGTATAAAATATAAATCAGATAACTACCATTTGTCACGTCCTATTACGTGTTGGAATAATTAAAGGCTTGGATTTTCTTGTATTCCAAAAGTGATTAATTAAATGTAGGTTAACATAGATTAATTAATAAAAGAGCATGAACTAGTTGTATGTAACGAACCGACTGGTCGGTTTGAGTATTATAACCTCGTTCCTCCATTTACTGCTCAATTTATACATTACAGTTATTTTATGACTTACCGGGTTAGATGGTTCGGGTCCGGAAGGTATTCGGAGTAAAATGAGACACTTAGTCTCATAATTAAAAAAGTAATTTAGAAAAGTTGACCGGATATGGACTTATGTGTAAAAGACCTCGGATTCGAATTTTGATGATTCCAATAGCCCCGTATGGTAATTTTGGACTTAGGAGCGTGTCCGGAAAATTATTTGGAGGTATGTAGTGGAATTAGGCTTGAAATGGCGAAAGTTGAATTTTTAAAAAGTTTGACCGGGGGTTGACTTTTTGACATCGGGGTCGAAATCCGATTATGGAAATTTGAATAGGTCTGTTATGTCATTTATGACTTCTGTGCAAAATTTTAGGTCAATCAGACGTGATTTGATAGGTTCCGTAGTTGTTTGTAGAAATTGGAAATTTTAAAGTTCATTAGGCTTGAATCTATGTGTGATTCATATTTTAGCATTGTTTGATGTGATTTGAAGGCTCTACTAAGTTCGTATGATATTTTAGGACTTTTTGGGGTATTTGGTTGAAGTCCCGAGGGTCTCGGGTGAGTTTCGTATGGTTAACAGATCAAATTCAGACTTAGAGCAACAAGTGGAAACCTGCTGCCATCTGATGCAATCGCACCTGCGGAAAAAGGCTCGCAGGTGCGAGCTCGCAGAAGCGATCCTGGCAAGCGCAGATGCAAAAAAAGGGCTGTGAGACAGTGGCCACAGGTGCGAGAGAAATTCCGCACCTGCATGATTGCATATGCGGACGGATGGGCGCAAAAGCGAGTTGTCCGCAGAAGCTGCTCCTAGCTCGCAGAAGCGGCTCCAGTGGAGGCTTGGCAAAACCGCAGAAGCAGTTAGATTCTCACACCTGCGAGACCGCAGAAGCGGCTAAGTGAGTCGCAGGTGCAGAACCCCTGGACAATATACATTTCGAAGGGGTTTCAAGTTTTGCCATATTTTGGCCTTCAAGTACGGTTTTGGGGTGATTTTCATAGGGAATTCAAGGGAAACTTGAGGTACGATTTGAACTTAGGGATTTGAGAAAAAGATTTGAATATTTGGAGGTCGAGTTGAGGTCGGATTTTGGTAAAATTAGTATGGTTAGACTCGTGGTTGAATGAGATTTCGGATTTTGTAACTTTTGTCGGGTTCCGAGGCGTATTTTTGAGCTTACTCTCGGATTTTGTTGGAAAATTAGTATTTTCTTATGGAATTTATTACCAATAAATTTTATTGACTAAATTGAATTATTTTTTGCTAGATTCAAAGCGTTTGGAGGCCAATTCACGAGGCAAAGACATAGCGGAATAAAACATTACACGGTTTGAGGTAAGTATTAGTTTTAAATCTAGTCCTGAGGGTATGAAACCCCGAATTATATGTTATATGATTGGTTTTAAGGTAACGTGCATGCTAAGTGATGGGCGTATGGGTGTGCACCGTAGAAATTATGACTTGGTCAAATTCCATGAAACTGTGAAATTGAATAATATGTTGATATCTGTACATTCTCTACGTGTTAGAGGAAATTGAGTTGAGACTCGTATTAAAAATCATGCTTAGACATATGTTATTATTATTGGTACCCACTGGGGTCATTTCTGTTGTTGAATATAGGTTCAAATTATAATTTCACACATAGTCATGTTCATTCATTTCATATCATATCCCAGTCTCTGTTGCTATTTATTGATACATCATATTATCATTCATGGGTTGATTTTTCATGACATCCTGAGCCCGAGAGACTGGAGAGATTGATGACTGAGTGAGACCGAGGGCCTAATTGTGTGGATATATATGGGTTCGGGTTGCACGCCGCAACATATTTCATTGATTTATGCCATGATTGGCTTGATATGTGCTTTGGCTGAAGGAGCCCCTCCGGAGTCTGTACACACCCCCAGTGAGCGAAGGTACCTACTGTGTGTGAGTGCCGAGTGCTGAGTGCCAGGTGATGAGTGACTGTGAGGAATGAGTGACTGTGAGGACAGAGTGAATGTGAGGAAAGAATGACTGTGAGGTTAGAGTGAATGGAAATGACTAAGTGAATGTTACTCTGAGAGGATGCATTGATTTCATTATTTGTTGCATTTCAGCTGTCATATATCACTATTTAGGAAATTTCGGAAAAACATTATTTTCTGTTTCAGTCAAAAATTGATATGAAAATTCTGTGAAATTTTAAATGTTGAACTTGAGAGCATGCCTACCCTTTTATGTTGGAAATTACTGTATTTGGACTTAGCTGTGAAGATCGTCACTACTTTCAGTTCTTTATTTATTATTGTTACTTACTGAGTTGGTTGTACTCATACTACACCCTGCACTTCGTGTGCAGATCCAAGTGATCCCGGACACAGTGGGTGTTGATTCTTTCACACAGTCGATTTTCCAGAGATTCAAAGTTAGCTGCTATGTTTCGCAGACCTTGTGTCTCCTTCCTTATCTTTTTGTTTATTGTATTTTGGTCTCAGATTATTAAAGATAGTGTTTTCCAGACTTGTAATGTATAGATGCTCATGTACTCAGTGACACCAGGTTTTGGGAGTGTTGTATCGGTATTTGCGAGATTTTTGGATTGTGTCTAATATTATATTTTCAAACTTAAAAGAAAAATATAATTTTTTTGAGGTTGTCGGCTTGCCTAGTTTCGAAATAGGCGCCATCACGACAAGTATGATTTTTGGTCATGACAAGTTGGTATGAGAGCCTAGGTTACATAGTTCTCATGAGTCATGAGCAGGTTTAGTAGAGTCTTGCGGATCGGTACAGAGACTTATGTACTTATCTTTGAAAGGCTACCGAACCTTTAGGAAAATTTCACTTTCTTGCATTCTGTCGTGCGAATTTGTTGATTCCGGAAACTAAATTTCTGTTATTCTATACTCTCACAGATGGTGAGAACTAGTATTACCGGATCGGACGGTCAGCCTCCAGTTCCACCAGTTAGGGCCGTGAGAAGTCGGGGCCGAGGTAGAGGTCGAGGTATAGCCCGTGCAGCAGTTGAAACAACACATTTAGTACCACCAGTTGCTCCAGCTCAGGAGCAGGTTCCAAATATAGCTGAGCCGGTGGGACCAGCTCAGGCATCCGCTGCACCTATTGTGATTCCAGGACTTCAGGAGACTCTGGCCCAGATATTGACAATTTGCACTGGTCTTGCTCAGGTGGTTTCGGCTCAGGGCGCACCTGGCACTTCTCAGGTAGGAAGAGGTACTCATACCCCTGTTTCACGTACCCCAGACTAGGTAGCACAGGGACTTCAGATACCGGAGGCACTACTAGTCCAGCCGACTACAGCTGCTCAGGCCCCGGTAGTTCCTGTTATGACAGATGATGAGCAGAGGAGACTTGAGAGATTTGAGAGGCTTTGACCTCCACCATTTAGTGTTGCTGAGTCAGAGGATGCTCAGGATTTTCTGGATAAGTGTCAACGGATGCTTCGGACAACGGGTATTCTCGTTCACTACTTTTTAGTTTTCTGGGGCTACCTTCAGATGGTGGAAGTCTTATGAGAGGCGCATGACGATCGGTGCATCATCACCTACATGGCAGGAGTTCTCTGTTCTCTTTTTGGAGAAGTTTGTGTCGCAGTCTCGCAGAGAGGAGCTGCACAGACAGTTTGAGAAGTTAAGTCAAGATGGCATGTCTGTGACGTAATACGAGATGAGATTTTTTGAGTTGGCTCATCACGTAGCTTGGTTGGTTCCCACTGATAGGGAGAGGATTAGGAGGTTCATTGATGGCCTCATATATCAGCTGCGGTTACTTATGACTAGGGAGAGTTTGGTGCTACTTTTGATGAGGTAGTTGACATTGCTCGGTAGATAGAGATGGTTCGTCGCCAGGAACGTGGAGAGAAGGAGTCTAAGAGGCCTCGTGGTCTTAGGTGATTTCTGCGGTGTCCCTTCAGAGGGTCAGTTTTACCGCGGTATGGGTCGTTCTTACAGACACGCTCAGACGGGTCATCCAGTTCATCGTGGTGAATCATCCAGCCATGGTTCATATAGTTCTCATTAGGGTCGGCCATCTCTCGGTGCCCTTTCAGCCTAGAGTTTGTCCCGTGCCCCTTCAGTTCAGGGTTCATTTGCACCGGGTGGTTTTAGCAATTATTCTGGTTCTCAAGGACCGATTTAGTCCGCACCACCACCAGTACTGGGGAGCTGCTTTGAGTGAAAGGAATTTGGGCATATGTGGAGACAGTGTCCATGACGCTCGGGAGGTTCACTACAGCAGAGGAGTCAGACTATGACTTTAGCACCAGTTACTTCGCCACCCGCCCAGTCAACTCGAGGTGGGGTCAGTCAGCTAGGGGTCGCCCAAGAGATGGAGGCCGATCGGGTGGCAGTCATGCCCGATTCTATGATTTTCCTGCTAGACCAGATGTTATTCCTTCAGATGCAGTGATCACATGTATTGTTTCAGTGTGCCACATGGAGGCTTCTATATTATTTGACCCTGGTTCCACTTATTCATATGTATCATTGTACTTTGCTCATTATTTGGATATGCCACGTGAGTCCTTAATTTCACCAGTTCATGTATCTACGCCGGTGGGCGATACTATTATTATGAACCGTGTGTATCGGTCGTGTGTGGTAACTATTGGGGAACTGGATACCAGAGTTGATCTTTTATTGCTCAATATGGTTGATTTTGTTGTAATTCTGGATATGGATTGGTTGTCTCCATGTCATGTTATTCTGTACTGTCACGCAGAAATGGTGACGTTGTCGATGCCGGGGTTGCCAAAGTTTGAATGGAGAGGTTCTCTAGATTTTGTTCCTAGTAGGGTAATTTTTTATTTGAAGGCCCAACGTATGGTTGGAAAGGGATGTTTATCATATTTGGCCTTTGTGAGAGATGTTGATGTAGGTACTCCTCATATTGATTCAATACCGATAGTGCGAGACTTTCCGGATGTATTTCCTGCAGACCTGCCGGGTATGCCACCCGACATGGATATTGATTTTGGTATTGACTTGGTGCCGGGCACTCAGCCCATTTCTATTCCTCCGTACCGTATGGCACCAGCTGAGTTAAGAGAATTGAAGGAGAAACTTTTGGAACTCCTTGATAAAGGGTTTATTAGACTTAGTGTGTCACCTTGGGGTGCACAAGTTCTGTTTGTGAAAAAGAAAGATGGTACTATGCGGATGTGCATCGATTACAGGCAGTTGAACAAAGTTACAATCAAGAATAAATATCCTTTGCCGCGTATTGATGATTTATTTGACCAGCTTCAGGGAGCGAGGGGGTGCTCCAAAATTGATTTGAGATTTGGGTATCACCAATTGAAAATTCGGGATTCGGATATTCTAAAGACGGCATTCAAGACTCGTTATGGCCACTATGAATTTCTTGTGATGTCTTTTGGGCCAACCAATGCCCCAACAATATTTATGCATTTGATGAATAGTGTATTCCAGCCATAACTTGATTTATTTGTCGTAGTATTTATTGATGATATCCTGGTGTACTCGCGTAGCCAGGAGAAGCATGCACAACACTTGGGTATTGTATTACAGAGGCTGAGAGAGGAGAGACTTTATGCCAAATTCTCTAAGTGTGAGTTCTGGCTTAATTCAGTGGCATTCTTGGGACACATAGTGTCCAGTGAAGGAATTAAGGTGGATCCTAAGAAAATAGAGGCAGTTCAGAATTGCTCCAGGCCATCTTCAGCTACTGAGATTCGGAGTTCTCTCGGCTTGGCCGGTTATTATCGCTGCTTTGTGGAAGGTTTCTCGTCTATTGCATCGCTTTTGACTAAATTGACCCAGAAAGGTGCTCCGTTCAGGTGGTCTGATGAGTGTGAAGAGAGCTTTCAGAAGCTCAAGACAGCTTTGACTACAACCCCAATATTGGTATTGCCTAAAGGTTCAGAGTCTTATACTGTGTATTATGACGCATCGCATATTGATCTCGATGCAGTGCTGATGCAAGACGGTAGGGTGATTGCCTATGCATCCAGACAGTTAAAGGTACATGAGAAGAATTATCCGGTTCACGACCTTGAGTTAGAAGCTATTGTTCATGCCTTGAAGATTTGGCGGCATTATTTGTATGGTGTACATTGTGAGGTTTATATCGATCACCAGAGTCTACATTATCTATTTAAACAGAAAGATCTTAATTTGCGGCATCAAAGGTGGTTAGAGTTGCTTAAGGATTATGATATCACCATTCTCTATCATCCCGGAAAGGCCAATGTGGTGGCCGATGCCTTGAGTCATAAGGCGGAGAGTTTGGGCAACCTAGCATACATGACGAGGATCCGTCTCATATTTTGGATTTAGGTACAGTACAGCTGCACGGTAATTTGACTTATGATGTGGAGCCGTTGGCTATTTTAGACCGGCAGGTTCAAAAATTGAGGTCAAAGAACATAGCATCAGTGAAGGTACATTGGAGAGGCCAGCCAGTCAGAGAAGCTACTTGGGAGATTGAGCAGGAGATGTGGAGCAAATATTCACACCTATTTGAGGCTCCAGGTATGATTCTAAACCCGTTCGAGGACGAACGTTTATTTAAGAGGGGGAGAATGTAACGACCCGGCCGGTTATTTTGAGTATTATAACCTCATTCCCCCATTTATTGCTCAATTTATGCATTATAATTATTTTATGACTTACGGGGTTAGTTGGTTCGAGTCTGGAAGGAATTCAGAGTGAAATGAGACACTTAGTCTCATAATTGAAAACTTAAGTTAGAAAAGTTGATCGGATGTGGACTTATGTGTAAAAGATCTCTGATTCAAATTTTGATGATTCCCATAGCTCTGTATGGTAATTTTGGACTTAGGAGCGTGTCCGAAAAATTATTTGGAGGTCAGTAGTGGAAGTAGGCTTGAAATGGCGAAAGTTAAATTTTTGGGAAGTTTGACCAGGAGGTTGACTTTTTGACATCGGGGTCAGAATCCGATTCTGAAAATTTAAATAGGTCCATTATGTCATTTATGACTTTTGTGCAAAATTTGAGGTCAATCGGATGTGATTTGATAGGTTCCGGAGTCGTTTGTAGAAATTGGAAATTTTAAAGTTCATAGGCTTGAATCTATGTGTGATTCGTATTTTTTAGCGTTGTTTGATGTAATTTGAAGGCTCTACTAAGTTGGTATGATATTTTAGGATATGTTGGTGTATTTGGTTGAAGTCTCGAGGGTATCATGTGAGTTTCGAATGGTTAACGAATCAAATTTGGGCTTAGAGAAAAAACTGGAAACCTACTGCCATCTGATGCAATCGCACCTGCGGAAAATGGCTCGCAGGTGCGAGCTCGCAGAAGCAAGCCTGGCAAGCGCATATGCGGAAAAAAGGATGTGAGACAGTGGTCGCAGGTGGGAGGGAAATTCCGCAGAAGCGGAGCGAGCCTCACAAATGCGAGCTTGCAGAAGCGGCTCCAGTGGATGGCAAAACCGCATAAGCGGTTTGATTCTTGCACCTGCGAGTCCGCAAAAGCGGCTAAGTGAGTCGTAGTTGCGGAACCCCTGGACAGTATACATTTCGAAGGGGTTCCGAGTTTTGCCATTTTTGAACCTTCAAGTACGGTTTTGGGGCGATTTTCAAAGGGAATTCAAGGGAATCTTGAAGTAAGTAACTTGTGATCATTTCTACTCCATAATATTGAATTATCATCGAATAATCCGACTAGATTACATGTTTTTGAGGTATAAATCGGGAATTTGAACTTAGGAATTTGAAAATAAAATTTAAAGATTTAGAGGTCGAGTTGAGGTCGGATTTTGGTAAAATTGATATGTTTAGACTCGTGGTTGAATGGACTTTAGGATTTTGTATCTTTTGTTGGGTTCTGAGACATGGGGCCCACGGGAGATTTTTGAGCTAAATCTCGGATTTTGATGGAAAATTAGTATTTTCTTATGGAATTTATTTCCAATAAATTTTATTAACTAAATCGAATTATTTGTGGCTAGATTCGAGGCGTTTGGAGGCCAATTCACGAGGCAAAGGCATAGCGGAATAAAGAATTACACGGTTTGAGGTAATTAACAGTATTAAATCTAGTCCTGAGGGTATGAAACCCCGAATTATATGTTATGTGATTGGTTTTGAGTTGACGCACATGCTAGGTGACAGGCGTGTGGGCGTGCACCGTAAGAATTGTGACTTGGTCAAATTCCATAAAACTGTGAAGTTGAATAATATGTTGATATCTGTACATTCTCTACGTGTTAGAGGAAATTGAGTTGAGACTCATATTAAAAATCATGCTTAGACATATGTTATTATTATTGGTACCCACTGGGGTCATTTCTATGGTTGAATATAGGTTCAAATTGTAATTTCACACTCAGTCATGTTCATTCATTTCATATCATATCCCAGTCTCTATTGCTATTTATTGATACATCATATTATCATTCATGGATTGATTTTTCATGACATCCTGAGCTCGAGAGACTAGATAGATTGATGACTGAGTGAGGCCGAGGGCCTAATTGTGAGGATATTTATGGGATCGGGCTGCACGCCGCAGCATGTTTCACTAATTAATGCCATGATTGACTTGATATAGCGCTTGGGCTAAGAAAGCCCCTCCGGAGTCTGTACACACCCCTAGTGAGCGCAGGTACCTACTGAGTGCGAGTGCCGAGTGATGAGTGACTGTGAGGAATGAGCGACTGTGAGGAAAGAGTGAATGTGAGGAAAGAGTGACTGTAAAGTTGGAGTGAATGGGAGGATTGAGTGACTGTTACTCTGAGAGGATGCATTGTATTCATTATTTGCTGCATTTCAGCTGTCATATATCACTATTTTGGAAATTTCGGAAAAACATTATTTTCTGTTTTAGTCAAAAAAATTGATATGAAAATTTTGTGTAATTTTAAATATTGAACTTGAGAGCATGCCTACCCTTTTATGTTAGAAATTACTGTATTTGGATTTAGCTGTGAAGCTCGTCACTACTTTCACTTCTTTATTTATTATTGTTACTTACTGAGTTGGTTGTACTTATACTACACCCTGCACTTCGTGTGCAGATTCAGGTGATTCCAGACACAGTGAGTGTTGATTCTTTCACATAGTCGATTTTTCAGAGATTCAAAGTTAGCTGCTATGTTTCGCAGACCTTGTGTCTCCTTCCCTATCTTTTTGTTTATTGTATTTTGGTCTCAGATTATTAAAGACAGTGTTTTCCAGACTTGTAATGTATAGATGTTCATGTACTCAGTGACACCAGATTTTGGGAGTGTTGTATCGGTACTTGCGAGATTTTTGGATTGTGTCTAAATATTATATTTTCGAACTTAAAAGAAAAATGTGATTTTTTTGAGGTTGTCGGCTTGCCTAGTTTCGAGATAGACGTCATCACGACAGGTGAGATTTTAGGTCGTGATATTGTATCCATAAGAAATTAAAAATTCAGTGAGGAAGAATAATTGAATGTATTAGTAGGAGGACTAATTGGTCACAGCATTGTCAAAACATCAATACGATTCTGAGAACATTCAAAAGAAATAGACTAATTCCACGACCCCTCTTTTGTAAATTATATATGCATGTCATCAGTCACTCAGATATCATCCAAAGCACGCTTACTTTGACCAAACCACACCAAAAATTAAAGTTTATTTTAATTTATTCAATCAATAAAGAAATGACATCTGGCATCAACATAAGGATTGCTTTAGTTTTCAAAGACAGTAAACTACTTGAACACATGCGTATTTTACTATTTGTTTCTAAATGTTCTAAGATATGAAGTCATTAATGATATAAATCATATATGAATTTATGTTTTATATTCTGAAAAAGCTTGTAGGAGGAAACTTGATTTATTTCTGCAGCTAATGATAGAGCGTTAGACATAGCGTATCTTGTATTTGAATTTCTTTAGCTAGCACGCTTATGTTTATAGGTTGAGTGGCCCAATGACCGTGACACATATCATCGAGTGGCTATTTGATACTTAATAAAGAATAAATAATTTATTTGATTACAATATATATTGTGTAGTCTTTGATTATTTTTTTATAGATTTTATTATATTTCTGCACACTATATTAAATAATAAAATAACAACTAATATTTATTAAAATAATATAATATATTAGATCATAATTGTATAAGATTAATATTCTGTCAAATTATTCACACATTGCGCGAGTTCTAACACTAGTATATATAACACATACATACTTAGCTAGCGTTTGACCATAGATTTCCAAATTTGTTTTAAACATCCTGATTTGGATGAAGTTTGGTTTGAAGATGAAAATATGTTTGGACATAATTTTTCAAAACATATTTCATTTTTTTTTTTAAAAACATAAAACGTGACTTATACCCATAAGTTATAAAACTATTTGAAATATCCAACAATAAATTACATAATACATTATCCCGTATATGTAGAACCTTCATCGATACCATTCATTATCATTATCACAAACCAAAGTCCCGAACATAGATAAGTTTGGCACAAAATCATCATTTTTATAATAAATTAGTACATAATACGCTATCCTAACACCATAAGCCTGATATTTTAATATCAACTGCTAATAACACAATCACTGGCTACTACAATTCGTTAAATTACAATAATATTACAAGATCCATCAGTCCAAAAAAATGATAGTAACTAGCTGGTAGATTAGTTGGGTCATAATTGATGGTGTGCTTTTTTATAAAATACAAAGTTTGGGTTAATTTTGAAATTGTTAAAAAATTCAAAGGTAATATTTTGGGTAAAAAATAGGTTTAGAGCTAGTTTTGGAATCTGGAAATTTTATTTTCAAAATTTTCTAAAATATAGATAAAATTTATTTTTTTTAAAAAAAAAAAACTTAGCAAAATCTATGGCTAGACGGGGCTTAGTACTACTCCATCTCTTTCTAAAAATTAAAAAAAAATTGAAAGGTCAAAAAAACAAGTGGATATTGTGGGGTTACCCTTTAATAAACATATAAATAGAACGTAGAAGTTCTATAAATAGTTCCATTATAACCTATGCAAAATCCAGAAGAATCCCATCAAACATCAAATCCATTTTTGTTAGAAGAATTCCTATTCCTACCCGAAATTAGTAACTTTTCCCTCTTTTCCCCCCTCCCGCTTTTTCTAGGAGAGGGGATAAAAGCTTAACAATCTTTGCCTCTTCTTCTTTGGAAATATTGTTATCAATACTTTTGTATTTTCTGAAATCTTGAACAAAAATTTGATAAGATAATTTTAATGGGTTTAATTTTGGAAGAAGAAGAGAAGGAAATGTTAATGGGACCGGCGAATTTCTCAGTAGTGGAAGAAAATTGCATATACAGATCTGGGTTTCCTCAGCCCTCCAATTTCCCCTTTCTTCACTCCCTCAATTTGCGCTCCATAATGTTAGTCTTTGTTTTTCTTTTTAACTATTCTTTTTTATTTGATTTTGGAAAATTTGGGTATTGATTTTGATGGTTTCCTGTTTTATTTGCAGATATTTATGTCCGGAGCCTTATCCTGAAGAGAATTTAGAGTTTCTTAGAATTAATAATATCAAGCTTTTCCAATTCGGAATAGATGGTACTAAGGTATTAGTCTTCTCTTGTTTTATATAATTTGGAATATTTTTTTTTGCTGCCTTTTGATCTTTATTTATTTTGTATTATTCAATATGAATGTAGATAAACATTTATTTGGGGTTTTTTCTTTTTTTGATGGGTAGATTAGGAGATAAATATGCTTTTTTTGTTGTTGTGATGTTTATGATTTGATATATGAATTTTAAATGGTATGATTAGATTACCTTGTTGAAAAGGTAAGATTCAGAATTTAAAAGATTTTTTCTGCTTCAGGAGCCAGCAGCTATACCCCGGAATGCTATAACAGAGGCTTTGAAAGTGTTAATTGGTATAAAAATCTTTTCATATTCTCTTTATCATGCTATTAGGGCTATCATTCGTATCGAAATTTGACCCTATTATTGTCTTCTTTTTGTCTCCAGATGTCAGAAATCATCCAGTTCTTATCCACTGCAAGCGTGGGAAGGTACATTAAGTTCATGTTTTGTAGTTTGAGCAGCTCTTTTGTGATTTTCGTCGCTATTTAAAAAACTGGTTTTATGTGTACTTGGCCTAATATTCTCATTTGTATGCATCTGTGCGATTCGCAATTCTGTGAAACCATATACCAGCTTAGGTGTACCGTTTATAACATCTAGTTATATGGGCAGTTGGGGTTAATTTATTTCTCCCATGCTACTCTTGAATGATGGATTAATCATTATCTGCATTACTGATAATTCTTTTGGGCACTACCCTTATCATATTGATCAAACTTTCTGTATCATTGGTCTGAAATATTTATTTTTTCTCATGAAATCTTGGCTCTCATTGCCGTTACCTTCATGCTTAATAAGACCGGATCTTGGACTTTCTTGGACATTTACAATTGAATGTTATTTGCCTACTGATTTAGGTGGCTTTATAGTATATCATGATGCTTACAGTAAGCGTGTCAAAATTTGAAAAAAATGAATGAAAATCGGTCATTTTTTATTTATTTATACCCAATATTTTCATTTTGTATACTATCTATATATACATATTTAATAAAAATTCCGACAAAGGAGTGTCACGTGACACCGCTATCCGCAAGGTGCATCTGCCCCTAGGTTTGTGATGTGTCTTGATTATATGTGGCAAGGTTATTATTGGCTTATTGCCGATGCCTAGGAATGGTTTAAGAATCATGAGAAGAACTATTTTATCCATCATGTTCTCCTCATAGAAACTAAGATCGATTGATCTCGGACTTTTGCTTGGATATTTGCAATTGAGTCTTATTTGAATTTGCTATCGATTCCGAATACAAATCTGATTGCTGATTCAGTCTTATTTGAGTCTTTTTATTTGGTTTTGTCCTTGCTTTGGTCCTTGTTTGTTTGTTTTTCAAGTGAAATATCCCGATATATTTCACCCCATCTTGACAACTCTGCTGATTCCTGTCCTTTTGGTTGTAACGTTTACGTTACTTTGTCATGCAGCATCGAACTGGTTGTCTAGTTGGGTGCCTGAGGAAATTGCAGAACTGGTGTCTTTCTTCTGTTGTGGAGGAGTACAAGCATTTTGCTGGCTCAAAGTGGAGGGAAACAGACCTGAGATATCTGGAAACCTACGATGTTTCGTGCATAAAGCATTGCCTTGAGAGCATTATCTATAGGTATTACGGTTCAAGGATGAGGCGCTTGCTTTACGGAGAAGAAAATCTGCAGAAGCCCCAAATGACTTATGTTCTATATGGGTCTTAATTTTAGGAAGGGTTGGGATATCCCCATTATTAGTCTTTACACTATAAGATTCTGATTTTTTACATTGTAGAAAATCTGCAGAAGCCGCAGATAAAGTATAGGGGTCTTCATTTTAAGAAGAATTGGGATATTCCCATTATTGTTCTTTTGATCCATCTGTATACACCAATGTGTTTCACAAGTGCTTTAGTTCAATACTTTTCTTGTTCACTTTTAAACAAAATGCTCATATGGGCGCGTGAGGTTTTATTAGACTTTTTCTTTGTTGTTTAGAATTAAATTAAATTAAATTTTGGATGTGGGTCCCACATTATTTTACTTTTTTCTCACTAAAAAATCTCTCAGCAATAATATTATAGTAACTTTTTCACCCAAAATTTCAGTAGCTCCACCAGTTTAAGAAAAAAAATCAAGAATTGTATCTATTACTTCACCATATTAAACAATCCCATATACAAGAATAACACAAAAGAATCAAATCAGTTCCAATCCAACCCCATCATCCCAACAATTGAACAATCATACCCTCAACAAGATTTTAATGCCTTAATACAGCAAAACAGAGAGAGGAACAGAGAAGTTCCAACCAAAGCACCAAAAACCGGCAACGAGAAAACCGCTCCGGCATCGGGCGACGGAGCCGACAAAGATCACGAATGCGTTAGTGATAATTTCTTGTGCAACTCCAGACCTTTTAACTCAGCGTTCCAACTTTTGTGCGGCAGAATGGGTATTTCAAGGATGACAAGGCTTTCTACTGCCCCTCTCAAATTTGTGCTATGGCTAAAGAAGATACCGTGTCTAAGGAAACAGGTCTTTTCTTTAAATTATTTTCTTTTCTTTTTTTGTAATTACATGTGTCAATTTGTTATTTTTTAATTGGTTCATTTGAGCAAGTGTCACTCAGGCACGTAGTTTGCTGCACTCGGTATTTACTTGACACACTTAATAGTCACTTGAAGTGTTAAAATAGTAATGGGATCGTGTTTGTCTGATTTTTGGGATAACTTAAAGGGGCCTTTATGTATTTCGCAAAAAAAAAAAACCTATCACTAAACGAGAAAAAGCCCACCAAACTGCTCAAAAATAAAGAGCCAAACAAACTGACGAGAGCTAAATCTTGCTTAAAAGGATTACATACCTTACTAAAATAAAGAAGGAATTTTAAGAGTGCTTGATAAATCTACCTGTTGTGAGCAGAATATTTGTCTGCTATTTTAGTCTCTTATTAAAGGAAACATGCAGCATATAACAAAAGAAGAACACATTAAGATACAGGTATAAATTGCATGATTTAAGAAAACAAGAATAAAAGTACCATGAGATGTTAATAATATAGGGTCTTGTGCTAACTATCATACTAAAACCAATGAACCATAACAAGTAGGAGAAGTGCCAAGACACATAAATCCTTTTTATAAGAGAATGATGTCTCTTGTCTTCTCGATCCGCCTATACGCTATGGTGCTTATACATGAATTTGAACTTGAAAGTGCTTTAACAGTTATTTTTGATAAAAATAAAGAGAGGTTAAAGGCAAGTGAATCGTGGATGATCCAAAATCCTTTATCAGCTAGTATGATCCTTATAACCCGTAAGAAAACAAAGATAAAAGTGATATCAATGAACAAAAAGGCAAGCGTTAAAGTCAAGTACAATAGTTGGTGAGAGCCTTTTTTTCCTACGGGGCCACGACTTCCACGTGTCACCTCCCCGGTTGCAGGTCCGGATTTTCACCCCATACAACATACCTTCCTTGTAAAATAAAGAAGGAATTTTAACTTTAAGACTACTTGATCAATCTACCTGTTGTGAGCAGTATTGCATTTGCCTGCTATTTTAGTCTCTTAAAGGAAATATGAAGCATATAACAGAAGAAGAATACATTAAGATACAGTATAAGTTGCATGATTTCTTTTTCTAATCAGTATTATGTCTTTAAGGAGTTACCTAAATTGATTAGCAGCGTGCTGTAGCATAATTTTAGCAATTGAAAGAGCCCTTTTTATAAGAGAATGATGTCTATTATCTTCTCGATCCCTATATGCTATTGTAGTTATACATGATTTTGAACGAGAAAATGCTTTAACATAATGTCAGCAGGTCAAGATAATAAATTTAATCAGATAATAAAGAAAATAACTGTCATTTATGAACAAAACAACAATTGTCAATAATGTGTTCAAAATATTATACTAGTATATGACATATTGGATGTAGGGAACACATTTTTCTAACATTAAATCCTAGATTAGTTTATGTACATGTCACTTTGCTAAAACCTTCTCTCTCTCTCTCTCTCTCTCTCTCTCTCTATATATATATATATATATATATATATATATATATATATATATATATTTGCAGATCATTCTCTGTGTCCAATCAGTCTCTCAAATTCTCTCAATACTTGCAAATCGTCATTAAATTCAACTGTTTTTACCATGTTTTCTAAAGCAATTCTTTCGGCGTCTCTTTGTTTCTGCAACTTTAACTTTGCCTCTTGATTAATCCTGGCTTTCTCTAATTCAAGTTGCTGCTGTTTTTTCTGTATTTCTCTTGCACCCTTTTTGCCCGTGCCTCGAACTGTAGCCTTTACTGGTACTGCTTGTGCCCGACCCAAATCACTGTAAAAATTATCTAAATCAGAAACTTTAATGCTACAACTTAGTTTTGGTTTTTTATTGGCCGAGAACAATGCAGGTTCTTGTTTTTTTAATGTTGATCTTGAATCTTGAGCTTTCACTATCCTCTTCAATTTGCGTCTACTCAGGTCATCAAATCTATCAAAGCTCTTAGTATTACTTAATTCTTCCTCAAGAGAAATCAAGCCCCTTTTTTTAATACCATTCTGCATTGTCCGAAACATCTGCTCTGATGGCATTATATTCTCCCTTTTCTTGTGATGAATAGCCATTGGCATTGGCATAGTGAAGAATTTTACTTTAAGTAATATCGGTCTATTTTTACAATTCTAAACAGGTTTGGATTTAAGGATTTACTTCCTATTCCAAATTGATGTTTACTTTATATTTTTCTCGAAAAAAAAAGTAACGAAGCTTACCAAAGAGTGTCTCACAAGTAGTTTGTAATATAGTTGGAGTATTGTCAGGAAATTGATTCTAAGAGTATGATGAATAACTAGAAATCAAGTTAAATATATATAGAGAGCATAGGACTTTTCCGACTACATTTTGGAGAAAGGGTCTTAGTGTGAAATATAGAAGGTTTAATAAACCAAAACAGAATAGGTAATATCTTTTGTATCCTAATTTGATTTGTTTTCCATTACAATGTAATTCTTTCTTCTTTGTAGCAAGAGGATAATAATCACCTAAATAAATTATTTAGCCTACAATTTTTTTTAAGAACGTAATAAGTATATCGAGACTAATTTACTGGGAAAAAAGAAAATAGTAAGTCTATTCTAGTAAATAGGAAATTTTTTGTATAGTATATATTTTTAGATTAAATGCTAAAAATAAAAAAGTTCACACCCAATGGCCAACAAAGATTGGAACTTAATTTGCTAAAGAATTAAAAGTATAAATATAACACAATTCCAGGTCCAAGAAGAATCCCTTTTCATCCAAAATAATAGATTTATGACACTAGAGTCGAAATTGAGAAAAATCTCCTATTCCGGTACCAAAGTAAAAAAATGAATGGGGGTGATATTAGAAAGAAAAATATTTTTTTTTTGTGACACAAATGACTTTTTGAGATAAAAAAAATTACTAATTAGCAAAGTTAATTAATGTCAGTTGATTAACAAATGCATTAAAAGTCCACTTAAAAATTAATTTCAACTTTTTGCAATATTTTCAGAAAGCATGACAAAGTTTAAAAAAAAAAACATGGTGATCCTAGGAAGGAGACTCCCTTTTATTGTGACATAATTTGACTTTTTGAGGATTAAAAATTACCACTTCCAGGGGCAATTGCACGCTTTTGTATGACACTGCTTCCACTAATTCTTTACTAAATATATGTATTAATACAGTGAAGAAAGAAATAAGTACGAAAAAATGACACCACTTGACATAAATTATCTCTTAGTTCATTGGTTATGTGCTTGATTTTGCTCAAAGAGGTCAAAGGTTTAGACCTCAACTAGCATATTTTTTTTGCAAATATTTAAGAGAGCCTCTGTGGTTAAAAATTGTGATGAAGTAGAATTGAAGTCACGACCATTTCTACGTAAGACTCAACAAAATAAATCGACTAAGACTATTTTTTGTCTAAAAATATGATAGTTAAAGTTATTAATCTCGTTCTTCTATAAATTTCGACACCACTTACAAAATTACTACGTATGCCCCTGACTACTACTATACAAGTTACTAAAGCTGAACATAATGTCAGTTAATTTTGCATGGTATAACTTAGTTATACACGATATTTATTATAAATAAATACACTTTAAATTAATTATAATATATAGCTACAAATTGGGTTTTATAGTATATACCCTCTCTAAGGTTTTAACCCTAAAGTAACTTTTTCCTCTCTTCCTCCTTTCATCTTTGTACTATAGCCTAGCCGCCTCTCCCATCTCCCTTAAACTCTCTATTTTCTAGTGTTAGGCCTAACCCACTAGAACACTGCCGTCTGACCTCCTTTTTATTTATTTTTTCTCTCCTTTGTACTCTCTCTTCTCTCACCCGCTATGTAAATTCCTCAATTTAGAACCTCAAATTCCTTAATCCAGATCGGCCTCGTCATTACCTTCATCGCTACCTTCAACTCTGGATGGAATCCATGGCCAACCAACCAAATTTCTCATGTTCGAGTGTATTTTCTCATATCTGAGTGTATTTCTCAAATTTGAGTATTTATTTTTTTTGTGGCCGAATTAAATACAAAGAAATACATATTATGGCCGAATTTTGTTTCGTCTGACCGAATCTTTGTTCGTTTGACCGGATTTTGATAGATACAATGTGATAATGTATTTTCAGATCTGGCCGGATTTTTGTTCGTCTTTTTTTTTTTTAGTTTTAATACAATATATATATAGTGTTTTGCTTGGCCGGAATACGTCATCTCCGACGAATTTTCTTCTCTTATTTGCTATTGAGTCATATACAATGATACAAATACACTGTATTATTTACAAATACACTTAAATTTGAGTGTATTCTATATTTTTCAATGCAAATATTTATTTTTTTGTATTTTCGGATGTATTTATATATTTCGAAGTTTTTTTGTGGCAGGTCCTTGTATTTTTTTGAATTTTTGTTGTTTATATACAGCCAAATTAAATATCGTAGATTGAATACAGTGTGAAAGCAGCTACAAATGAATACAGTGAATTGAATATAACTGAATATCACTATTTTTGTGGTTTTTTGTTGTTTGAATATAGTCAAATTGGACACAGTGAAATTGAATACAACGTAAAATAGTTAAGAACGAATATAGCCGAATTGAATACAGTAAAATTGAATACAATATAAAATATATAAGAACGAATACATCCGTATTGAATACAGTGTATACAACCGAATTGAATACAATGACGTACATCCCTAGTAAGCAATTAGTAGCTACAGAATGTAATTATCTAAATTATAGCTGCACTCAGCAATAAGCCTCCAAACAATAGTCATTTCTGAAAGTTCTTCATTTTTTTTCCTTTCAAAAGGTCCACAATATGGAGGAGTTAGGGCACACTCCAATCTGTGTATTCCAAAAATAACTACACCTTGGTTTCGTTTACATGATGTAAATTGGTATAAACCATTCTAATGTGTAGTTTTTCACAATAAAACCTTTGCTATTGAATGATATGCCATCTTGACACAGTTTCATTGTCAAACATTTCTTAGCATCCACTCATAAATCAGATTTCCCAGCAAACAACAGAAGGTATGTGCTGAAATACCACTGAGTGAACTCCCTTTTTTCACTAAACAGATAAATTCCGTTTTTTCACAGCGTACTAATCCTTTCCAAGATGCAAAGATGACTTTCTCATGAAACTCTAGCCGTCATATTTTGATGGAAAAAGCGTGTGTTTTCAACAAGAACGCGTATATAATTCCTGTAGAATAACTAATTAAAATAAATTATTATGTATATCCCTATTCTAACCTCGAAATCGTTCCCGATGCCCTGGTTCAGAAACTTGTTCTACTCAATCCTATTTACAAACTAGAATTCTCTTTCCCGAGTTCAACCCTAGATTCGTAAATAGTATTCAGTTGGTGATTAAGCAATTAAATAATTAAGAGCATGATTGAATAAATAAACTAATACGATAACTCAAGAAATCAAAATTAGTAACCAAATAACATTAGTCTTGAAAGAACCACAACCCTAGAACGTGAAGTTTAACTCTACATAGATATGGTAACCAAACAACAAATCATCCAAAGAAATATAAAAATTCCTAAACTAATGTAATGATCCGATTTGTCGTTTTAAGAATTAACGCTCCGTTCAACGACTTAAGGTCCCGGGCAACTTCATAATATGTATTATGACCCGCGGGTATGGTCGAGTTTGATTTTCTGAAGATTTAGAATTTAATTGAAAGAGAAATTCTCATTTTGAAGCTTAAATGGAAAGAGTTGACCAAAGAGTTGACTTTTGAGCAAACGACCTCCGAATAGAATTTTGATGATGTCAATAACTTCGTATAGTGATTTCGGACTTAGGCGCATGTTCGGATTTGGATTTGGAAGTCCGTAGGACAATTCGACGCATTTAGGCAAAAGTTGGAAAATAGACGATTTTCGGAAAGTTCGATCGAAGGTTGAATTTTTGATAACGAGGTCGGAATCTGATTCTGGAAATTTTAATAGGTCCGTTATGTTACTTATGACTTGTGTGCAAAATTTGAGATCAATCGGACTTAATTCGATAGGTTTCGTCATCGAATGTTGAAGTTGGAAATTTCATAATAGACTAAAGTTTCAAGTGAGTTCGCACAAGACCTAACTTCAAATGAGAATACATCTCTTGATATAAAGATTTATATAGTGTTTTACCAATCAAAAGAAAGCTATGTATCTAGTTTCCAACGCTTCAAACCGTTCGTCATTTGGACATTCCTACAAGAAGTTATGACCAAATTACCAAAGGCTAGAAAAATACAATTCTGCGACCAATTATGCGATCGCAAAACTGCTTCTGCGAGCGCAAACTCGTCGCAGAATGGACCAGAAGAGCCCAGTTCTGGGCACCAATTTTGTGATCAATTTTGTGGCCCGCATACCCATTCTGCGGTCCATTATGCGACCGCAGACCTGCTTTCGGAGGGTTAATTTTTCTATTTTCATAACCCGACCCCATTTTGATAAATAGGCTTTGGGGCTTATTTTGGGGTATTTTTCTGAGGGTTTTAGAGAGAAGTAAGAGCATTTTAGAGAGAGAAGGAGAGAACCTAACATTCTAATCATCCAATCTTCAAGAATCAAGGAAGCTAATCACAAGATCTTCATCAAAGAGGTAAGATTCAACCCCTAGTCTTCAATTTCAAGTTTGGGGGTAAAAGATTGGTGATCGGGAGTATGATTCTTGGGTGTAAGAGTATTATGTGTATATGCTTGTACCAATAAGGTTTGTGGGAAGATTGTTGAGATCAAATAAGTAAAGATTGGATTGTGGAATGAAGGAAATCTTGTAGAAGAACCTTGTAACCAAATTTGTACACCTAGTGTTTGATAAAATGCTCAAATGAGCTGAAACCATAAAAATCTTCCTAATTATGGTTCACTTTTGTTATGTTTATAAATAGATTTAAGTTGCTAGGATTTCCGAGACCTCGTAGTAATGTAAGGAAGGCTCAAGAAAGATTGGAGTCGTCCGGAGGTCAATTCAAGTGAGAAAGCTATTTTGGAATATCGACCTAACTTCAAAAAGGTAAGTGTCTTGCTTAACCTCGAGTGGGGGAATTTTCCCTTAGGCATTGAGTCTTATGTGCAATTTGTGTAATTGAAAATAATATACACGAGGTGACGAGTACGTACTTGGTTTATATGTGCAAATTTTATTGAGTTAAAGTCTTGAGCATATTGTGTAGTAAATTGGATAATTGTTGGCATATATTTAATCATCTATTTGTCGTGCCTAAATCCTTGTTGTTAACTCTGTTGTTATATGACAAGTTGATGTGATTGTTATTTGATTATTTATGAAATTCCGTGAATTTGCTGGTTTGATAATTATTGGAATTTAATTTAATTTTGGATTTTTTCTCTGCAAATAATTAATTAAATAAGCTTAAGAAGAGGTGTTTATATAATTATCGAAAATTTGGAGTTAATAAAGACTTTGCTTTATGTTGAGTAATTTCTATCTCTGTTGATTGTTTTTGGGTGTTGTACACATTGTGTGGAGCCTTCGACTATTTGTTGTGAAATTAATTGACTTGGTTGTATCTTTGAAATTTTGGTTGTAGCCATTGGGAAAATTGTGATATGAATTGATTTTGTTATGTTGCCGTGATAATTTTTCGTGTAAATTTTTGTGTTATGCTAATTATTATTTTGAAGATATAAGGGTGGCATTTCACCGTTGATATTATGTGGGCATAAGGGTGGTATTTCATTGTGGTTGTGTTTGTTGGAATATTGTCTGGGCGGAGCGATAAGGGTGGCTATTGATATTGTCTGGGCGGAGCGATAAGGGTGGCTATAGGAGTGATAAGGGTGGCAATAGGAGCGATAAGGGTGGCTATTGTCAGGGACGATATGTGATGATGTGGAGTTGTGGGGTTGATGATTTTCATGTGATGTTGTGATATTCTTGTGTTTATTTTTATACTTTGTGCAATTTTTCTTGTTGTTGATAAATTGATGACAATCTGATTTATGTTGAAATCGAGAGCCTGTGGCTATTGCCAGGCGAATTATAAAATGAAATGTGGGCACGAGGTGCCGTGAGTAAATAATGAGGATATTGGCACGTGAATTGTCCGTGCAGTTGTGATATGATTTGTGGGTACGGGGTGCTGTGATTAAATGATAATGATATTTGGCACGTGAATTGTCCGTGCAGTTGTGATATGAAATGAGGGCATGAGGTGCCGGGGAAAATATGATGATTTAATTATCGGCACGAGGTGCCATGGAAATATAAAAAATAGGTTGAGACCCGTGTTTACGAAAAATATGGAAATGAGTTGAGACCCATATTTTTATGATTATGAAACGAGATGTCACATGGTGACTTTTTAACTGAAAGGATTATATTCAAAATATTTATTTGAAAGGATTTTTATGTAGAAGGTATTATATGAAAGAATTATATTTGAAAGGTAATTATTTGAGAAAATTATATTTGAAAGAGTGTTATTTGAAAGAATTATATGTGAAAAATATTTATTTGAAGGATTTGATTTATTGTGTGTAATTGTATTTATTAATTGTTAAGCGATATTAATGGTATTCCTGTTGTCTGCTGTGCATTTTACTGGTTATTTTATGTTGCCCTTATTGGTATCTGCTTCCTATTATTTTGTATATTATATTGCACATGCTATTAGACTAGTGAGTGTCTTGACTGTACCTCGTCTCTACTCCACTGAGGTTAGTCTTGATACTTATTGGGTACCGACCGTGGTATACTCATACTACACTTTTGCACATTTTTGTCCAGAGCCAGGTATTGGAGTTATTGGCCTTGAGAAGAGTTAAAGCAGGATCGTAAGGATTCAAGGTAGAGTTGCTTGGTCGTCAAAGTCCCTTGGAGTCTTTTCATTTCATTGTACTGTTAATTTTTAATCAAATAGTATTGTATATTCCGTCCTCGTGATCATTCCATGTATTCAGTTAGAGTTCGTGACTTAGTACTACCAGTCTTGGGAGGTTGTACATTCATATATGTTCCGCTGTTAGTTTTGGTTACTTATTTAATTAAAAAAAAAGGCTCAAAAAAAAAATAATTGAAATCGGCTTACCTAGTCCTAAAGACTAGGTGCCATCATGACGCCTGTGGTGGGATTTTTGGGTCGTGACAAGTTGGTATCAGAGCTCTAGGTTCATAGGTTCTACGAGTCACGAACGAGTCTAGTAGAGTCTTTCGGATCGGTATGGAGACGTCTATACTTATCTTCGAGAGGCTACAGAAATGTTAGAAAATTTCCATTTCTTTCATTCCTATCGTGCGGAATTTGTTGAATTTGGAATTTGAACCTTTGTATCTTTATTTTCTCACAGATGGTGAGGACACGTGCTACTGGGTTAGCTGAGCAGGCATCTGCACATATTGCTAGGGCTACAAGAGGCCGGGGCCGAGGTAAAGGTCGAGGAAGGGCACGTGCTGCGACTAGAGCACCTGTCAGAACAACAGTTGCGGAGCCACTAGTAGCTCCGGTTGGGGGACAGGTAACAGAAGTACCTGTTGTCACCCCAGGACTTTAGGAGACTTTAGCACAGTTCCTGAGTATGTTTGGTACATTAACTCAGGTGGGATTGATCTCTGTTGCACCAAACATTCCGCAGATTGGGGGAGTAGCTCAGACTCCTACCACAACTCTAGAGCAGTAGGTTCACATTGGACAGGTTCCTGGTGTAGTACCGGTACAACCTATTATTCCGGTTCGATCTGAGGTCAGGCCCGGGGCATCAGAAGAAGAACAAAAGAGACTTGAAAGGTTTAAGAAATATGATCCACTAACTTTTAGTGGCACAGCTACAGAGGATGCCCAAGGAATTCTGGAAAATTGTAATCGTATTCTCCGCACCATGGGTATTGTGGAAGTTAGCAGACTTTCCTTTACTATATTTCAATTGTCAGGCGTAGCGTATCGGTGGTGGCAAATCTATGAAGAAGGTAGACCAGCCGATGCCACACCACTAACTTGGGCTCAATTTTCGAAAATATTCTTGAAAGAGTTTGTTCCCCAGACTCTCAGAGATGCGTGGTGCACAGAGTTTGAATGGTTGCGTCAGGGCACTATGACAGTATCAGAATATGCTATCAGGTTCAGTGAGTTAGCCTGTCATGCACCTATCTTAGTTCCTACAATCAGAGAACGGGTTCGCAGATTCATTGAGGGGCTCGATTATGATATTAAAATATGCATGGCTCGAGAGTTGCAAACTGATGCTCCATTTCAACAAGTAGTGGAGATTGCAAGGAAGATTGAGGGTGTTTTAGGCGAGGAAAGGGAGTCTAAGGAGGCCAAAAGGTCTCGAAGGTCTAGAGGATTCAGTGGGTTTTACTCTTCAGCTAGAACCCATTATAGCGGAGGCTCGAGTAGTCGATCAGCTCAGTCCGCACATCAGATTACTTGGAGTGCTTTAGTTTACAGTGCACCACCGATTCGAGATTCTTATAGTGGTTATTCCAGTTATCTGGCACAGACTCAGTGCGAGCAAACGTGACCTCAGAGGGGTTGTTATGAGTGTGGTGATACTAGGCATATCATGAGAGATTGTCTCAGACTTGGGAGGGGTGGATTTCATCTTAACACTCCAGCCACAAGCTTTATTCCAGTTGATACTCCACGTGCACAGTCAGCTAGAGGTGAAGGACAGGCGGGTAGTGGGCGCTTAAGAGGTGGAGGCCCGATCCGTTGATTTAATCACTATGATTTGGCTGAGGACAAAACACCAGATGATGTTGTTACAGGTACGATCCTGATTTTATTATAAAAGGATATTTTCCTTAATTTGATTCGGTTCTGAATATTGAGGTGAGTCCTCCTATTATGCTCTACTTATGGGTGAGCTTCGTAAATTTATGACCCACCTATATATTTATCCCTGTTGGGAGATTTAAAGATGTGAACCCGTGTCTGTCATTTTATTTTTGGTACACCATTGAAGGCTATAATCCCAAAAGTAATTTTTATTATTCATTACAGTGGGTTTAATGTGTTTCAGAATAATTGATTCCAATATTTATGAATTATATTCCCTACCTATAGGAGGGTTCATTATATGTTGTGGAAATTATTTATAAAATATATTGAAAAGAAGAAAGAAAGGAAATTAAAAATTTCAGTTGGCGAATATGCAACATACTTGTGATTCGGAGTTGAGGACGAGATCCTCGCATTTTTACATGATGTGGAATATTTAAACCAGGCTGCAAGCCGCGATGGAAGTTATGTAAGGACGAAGTCCTTGTGGTGAAATATTTATGAGTTTAAACCTTTTCCTTTGTAAAATTTAAATGTACAATAGTATTAATAGGGAGTCATGCCTGTTAGGCTTATTTGATAATTCTTGTATATTTTTCTGTGCATATTCAGCCATTTTCGTGCTGTAAACATTGAGTTTTAACCTATGAGAGGAGTGCCCAGGTGACATTAAATGTGACTCATTAATCTGAGTAAGCAATCATGAGGTCTTTATGCCTCACATTCTATTGTTAGTGTTGTGAAAATTCGAAATGAGGTAGTGGTTAATATGAGATTAATTGATAATGCTGGAATTAATTATGAACATCTTTTAAGACCAGAGATGTGGTGATGAGCATACATATGATGTGCTTCATGTCCTGATATCATTATGATAATGCAGTGCTTGTAATGCTGAGATTGGTGTTATTGATATACACCTTGTGGTATTTTGTTGGGTTATGGATGTGTTGTTAGGAGTTGTTTTGGTGTTACTCTGGCAGGTGGATAGGCCCAATTATAGGGGGGACTCTGCCAAAATTTCTGAAAAATTTGGGAGTTAGTAAAATTTGGAGGATTGAGATTTACAAAGGAAGAGATAAATATGTTATATATTTGAGGGCGAATGATTCTAAGCGGGGAAGAATGTAGCAACCCGAAAAAAAAGATATTATTTTTTGAAGTACTTCAACACTATCAAGAAAGTTGATGTGTGCGTAGGCACGAGTTACTATAGCCAGTTGAGACTAATACGGTGTGACGAAGTGAAAATCATGTCTTATGGAAATGATTGGAGAGTTAGGGAATTTGCTTTAAAGCTTATAAGAATGGATAAAAGAAGTAATCTCAATTGAGATGGTGTCATCGGACCCTTGTTAAATTTCGGAAACGTAGAATCACCCACAAGTATGTGTGTAAGAATACACTCAGTAATTTAAAGTCCTCAGAAAGATTCTTGGCACGTTCGAGGACGAACGTACGTTTAAGAGGTGGAGAATATAACGACCTGACTTGCCGTTTTAAGAATTAACGCCCCGTTCAATGACTTAAGGTACCGAGAAATTCATAATATGTATTATGACCCGCGGGTGTGGTCGAGTTTGATTTTCGGAAGATTTAGAATTTAATTGAAAGAGAAATTCTCATTTTGAAGCTTAAATGTAAAGAGTTGACCAAAGAGTTGACTTTTGAGCAAACGACCTCGGAATAGAATTTTGATGATGTCAATAGCTTCGTAAGGTGATTTCGGACTTAGGCGCGTGTTCGGATTTGGATTTGGAAGTCCGTAGGACAATTCGACGCATTTTGGCAAAAGTTGGAAAATAGACGATTTTCGAAAATGTTCTTGAAAGAGTTTGTTCGCCAGACTCTCAGAGATGCGTGGCGCACAGAGTTTGAATGGTTGCGTCAGGGCACTATGACAGTGTCAGAATATGCTATCAGGTTCAGTGAGTTAGCCCGTCATGCACCTATCTTAGTTCCTACAATCAGAGAACGGGTCCGCAGATTCATTGAGGGGATCGATTATGATATTAAAATATGCATGGCTCGAGAGTTGCAAACTGATGCTCCATTTCAACAAGTAGCGGAGGTTGCAAGGAAGATTGAGGGTGTTTTAGGCGAGGAAAGGGAGTCTAAGGAGGCCAAAAGGTCTCGAAGGTCTGGAGGATTGATAAAGACAGTTGAATTTAATGACGATGTGCAAATATTGAATGATTTTGAGAGACTGATTAGTGTCCGAGAGAATGATATGCATTACGTACCCTCTGGAAAGTTTTGGCTTAATGGATCTTCTGTATCAGTTTTCTTTCCAATTGCTACTGTTTAGAAAGAGAGAGCCTTTCACATGACTCTAGGATTTAATGTTAGAAAAATTGAATTCAGTTGCTATTATATATTTTGCACTCTTGTAAAGACATGTATCTTAGCCCCTTGTCCTACTTGTTATCGTTCATTAGTTTTTGTATGATAATTAGCTCAATTCTCTGTATTGGTAAAGTGAAGCATTCAGGTCACAAGTTAGAAGCCAGAGAAGCATTAGGACAGTGTATCTGCTTTCCCAATTTAGCAGTGAAGTGACTAATTTCATTTCAAATTGACACTACAAAATAGTGTTCTATTAAGACAGTGAAGGATACTATGATCGTTTTAAATGCATATTAGAGTTATATCCACATCTTGCCTTCAGAAGAGTTTAAGAAACATTCCAACATTACAAATCCATTTACAAATGAAAATCCCTATTTTCCACGAGATTAAATTCACAAAGCTACAACTTAAATTTTCTTCTTTTCTTTCATACATTAAAATTTTGCATAAAATTCAAGTACGAAAAGTCAAGATATATAGAACCTTTCCAGAAGAGAATGTTGGAGAAGGGCCGCGCCATCAACAACGCAACGAAGGGACATAACATTTAAAATTAGTACTCAGTTGTACAAACTTTTCACTGACCATTACTTTGTACTACCACTAAGCAAGCATGCTTTCCCACCAAATGTTGGTTAATTCACTGATGATAGCTTCTGTGAGGATGCCCTTTAATTTCTGTACAAAGAAGAGCAATAAAAGATTATATGTGGCGGTATTCTTACGTGAAAAAATTCGTGGAGACTTGATATTGGGCATATTTACATATATTTTGATATTATTCATATTTTTACCGCTTTTTGGTTGTCCTTTATATTCAATATACCCAACTTAACTTGATTATGGAGATGTGCACTGATTTGGGTGTTAATGAATAGTGTAAGTACTTGAAGATGAAATTTGGGAGCAAAATAAATATTTTGTAATGTATTTTAATTTATACATTACAATTATTAGCTCATGAGTATTTAATGATTGGAACATTATGACATAATGGTTGCATGAAAAGAACACAAAAAACTTAAGTAAACTTGAAGAATGGGGTGGGCATAGTTGGGCAAAACCGAAATTCAAACCAAAATTTGAAATTTTTTGCATTTTTGGTTTAGATTTTCGGATTATGGACTGGATTTTGGATTTAATTTTTAAAACTTTTAGATTTCTGATTGGATATTTGACTTGGTACTTTGAATTTTTGGATATCCGAAAATCCGAGATTTTTAATTACTAAGTTACTGTCGGAATACTTTCTATTTGGATATGATTTTACTATTGCTACTTCTTATCCGTATTAATGTCTTTTGTTGTATTTTCTTGATAATAATTTCATTACTTGAATACTCTATTTAGTCGATGAGAATGAGAAATTTTTCAAGCAATTTAATATGAGTACTTCATTTGGATATTCATTTTTCTAAAAAGAAGAAACATCTCAACTTATAAGCTCAAAATCGAAAATCCAAAATATCCAAACCGATTAATCTGAAATCGAACTTAGAAAAGTTCGATCCAATCCGAGCTTATTTGGATTGTCATTTCTTCAATCCAAAAGCGAAAATCCAAACCGAAATTTTCATATCCAATCTGAATTGCCCGAACGCCCATCCCTAATGAAGAAGGAACATAAAGAGGTTACTTGGGCAACGACATGAAGCAGAAAAGAGAACGCAACGAGGCACGTCGCGAGAAAGTGAATGACCTTCACCTTTCAGGTTGCAATTCGAAGCCAAACACGGCAAAGCCTCCACATCCCACGGTGGGAGGCGCCTCCTGGGGCGGTCAGATTTGAGCATGACGTGACGACATTGTCTTTCCGAGTTATTTTCGTTTCCTCTATGGTTTTGGACTTGGTCACTTCGACCCTAACCTATAAATATTCCCTAAACTAGTCTTTGAGGAGGGATGGGCATTATTTTGGAGGAAATGAGGCGGCCGGAGAAATTGGGAGTACCGGGAAATCTTTTGGAATAATATTGTTTTGCTATTTGGAAGATAAAGGGCAAATTTAGTAGAGACCTTACCCCTTGATTCTAGTAATGTCACTTTGGTTCATGTTTTGATGCTTCAAATAAATTTGTATGATGTATTTAGACCCATGTGTATTTGGATTGTAGCGCTTCGCTTCCTATTTTGAGCCTTTGGATAAGTCCATATAGGGTATTAAGACTTGTCAAGATAGTTTGGAGGGGTTCCGAGGGTTCGGGTGAGTTTTGGGACATGCGGAGGAGATTTTACATAAAAACCAGCAAACTTGCACCAAAGTAGACCTGGCGAGAGCCTGGCGTGACGCATGCCACAGGGAGACAATGATTTTTTTGCACTTTCGGGTATTACACCCTATTTTACAAAGCTAAACCAGAACATAATATATAGGACTTTACAAGGTTGATTAGAATTAAGGAGTCGCCAACTAGTATTTAAGGTACAGTAGGACACCTAAAATAATATTTATGTTAACTCAGTGCAAGGTCTTTGAAACTCCTGAGATTATAGGTAAGAGTTCAAGTTATCCTAAGGAGAAGGGGTTAGGCATAGCTTAAAGCTCCACTAAAATGTGGTTCCTGGTTGCACCTAAATTAATTAAATAAGGAATTGTGTGATTTAATAAAAGAATAATTGAGTTATTATTTATGCAAGAATTTAAATAGAAGAATGATTAGTATATATATAATGAAAAATATCTTTTTTATGTAATGAAATATGCGCAAGGAAGTGAATAAACTATTTGTACTTTTAATGAATAAAATGTGCGAATAAAGTAACTAATTACTATCTTAAAAGAATTAATTGAATGAATATATAACAAACAAGGGAGGAGAATATTTGTTCAGAAAGAATAAATAATATAAGAAAAATCGTAATAAAAAGAGATTAAAGAATATTTACAAAGTAACAAAGTATTTTAGAAATTTATTTCAGAGGATGATTTAGCGGACTAAAGATTAAAGATGCAATTGATTTGTGGTTAAAATTATGTTGCTAGCTGAAACAATTATTTACAAATAAAATAACATTGAGTGTGGCAATTTAAACATATGAAAAAATTATGTTAGTATAAATATATAAAAGAAAACAAAATGTTTAAGTTAAAATATAAAACGAGCTTAAAGTTAGCTTCAAAGAATGTAATTAGCTAAATGTATTATTTACCTTTAAAATTGGATAACAATTAAACTTATAATGTGGTTTTAAGGACACGTGACTTCACCTAATACCAATTGATAAAGGTGAAGATTAATAACATAAATGAACTATAAAGTAAAGCAAACCAGTGTTGAAACGGAATTCAACCCTCGAGCTAGGGTGCCCTCGAACTGATTGATACCAAAATAATTAAAAATAAAGCGAGCTAATGAACAAGAGAATATAAGCTAAAGAGAGAGTGTTATATTGGCTTTTTTATGCGAGAATAATATATCCCTTACAAATAGTTAATACTCCCCTTTATATAGTAGAGGAATTCTACTTATGGTATAACTTTAATTACAGAAGAAAATCCCATGATTAGCTAATTGACCATTCCTAATTTGATCTGTTCCGAGATCTCCGCCATGATCTTCGACCAGTCACGGATATTTCGCCTTTTCGTTATTATGTTATCTTCGATCTTGCTCGATGCCTGTCTCATTTGGTCTCGATCGCTGCTGGCCTCGATCTCGACAGGTACCTCGAATCCCGTACTTGGTAACTTGTACTTGTACCTTGGTCTGATCCACTATGGGGCCGACTTTCGATGCAGCTCCCTGGTCCCGATCAGATAGAAAAATTGGGTGGGCTCGGTTTTAATCGTATACAGATAGTCCCCTCGTTTTTTGGAGTGCAATAACAAAAAACGAATTGAGCCTTCGATTTTTACCTCGACCTGCCATGACGTCACCGTCATGACGTATGCGACGGAAGTGACTGAAACGTCCCGTCGGTATAGTTTCCCAAGTTATTAATGTGTATTAGTTGGTGGTCGGCCGGCAACAAAACACTAGTGGAACCGCGCCCTGAGGAGTGTGTTATCGGGGAGTGCGTCCTCGCTTCCGACTTTAAGATCGACAAAACATCTTCGGTACTGGTCTATGCGAGCCAATGTCGAGGTATATATGCTTGATAACTGAGAGCTTCCTTAAGCAGTGAAGAAAGACTGCAACTGGGAAGGCAAAGAGGTGGTGATTCCGGCCCCCGAGGAAGGCATCACTACCCATGTAGAAGGGTTTCTGAGTGTTTATACTTACCCTTTTATGCTAGGCCCCCTCGATCCCATTAGCGTCGATTTTTGCCGTAAGTATCAAATAACCCTAGGTCAAATCCATCCCTCCTTTTGGCGGATTGTTATTCTGCTCTGATATTTCGTGAGCAGAGTCGGGGGGATGCCTTTCACCCTCAACCACCTCATCAGGTTGTACAGCCTCCAGCTCTATCGAGGCGGGTTAATAAAACTTCAGCGTCGGGCTACCAATGTGTTGTTCTCGAGCATAGATGATGACAATGACCGAGGCTGGATGGGTCGGTTCGTTCGAGTGAGGACTTCCTACCTAATCCCGACCGAGAATATGCCATTTTCCGAGAAATAGAATATGAAGCGTAAGTACAATCCCACTGTTAGCTCCTATTTATTGTTTTTCTCATTTGCTTCTTCTCATCCATATCCTTTTCCGTGATATAGCGATCGCTTGGATGCCCGGTGCAATTCCTAACCCCGAGAGCTGGGTTCGGGACCTGGCCTCGACCTCTACATATGCCGAGCACTCGTGGCGCGATTTATCAAAGGGCCGATGGGAGGCCAAAAATCATGGTAAGCCCATTTTCCATGTCTTTGATGATTTTGTTAAAGCATCTCTTACTTAATTTCCTTTCATACAGGCCTTGGCAAAGATGCTGTCATGAGGCCCCTATCTGGTGAGGAGGATACTTCGATCCCCGCACCGAAACCGGCAAAGGACAAAAAGAGGAAAAAGACCTCAACCTCCGAGGATCCAGAACCTAAGAAGAAGAAGGCTCGTAAGCTGAAGAAGAACATTATCCTTCTGACCGAAGACTCTGTTCTGCGTCTAAGGGAGGAAGATGAAGAAAATGACTCCGGGCTGGTGGCCTGAGTGGAAATGAGCACAGAGGCCCCAAAGTCCACTAAATCGGTAAAGGCTGCAGAGACTCCATCCCGAGATGAGGGGATGTCGGGAAGAGTCTTGGGCGAAGTCCCCGAGTCATCGAGGATTGAAGATGCCTCCAACAATAATGAGCCAACGGTGGATACGACTGTAGGGGCTGGTCTCGAGGCCCCTCGAGATGAAGAGAATGCCCCAAGTGATCCACTTGGGGTAATAGAAATTGGAGGCTCCCCGCTGGCCCCCTCATTTTCTGAGGAGATGATTCAAGAGGCTCGGGCCTTGAAAACCCCCTCTATCGAAGGAGCCCATGGAAGGGAGGACCCCTTCCGTGATTACTTTACTGGGGTCGAAGATGCTACCATCCTGAGTGACTTGGATGTCTCGAGGAAGGACTCGGGCGAGGCATCGAGCCTTTTCAATGAAGCACATCAAGCTTTGAATCGGATAAGCCTTAACTCCCCTTGTTGGTATTACCCTTGTGTTCATATTTCTCTTCCTGTCTAGCTTCTTTTCTTCTTTCTGCGTAGGCCTCAGCGCTTCATCGGAAATCATTTTCTTGGTCTCGAGCTGAGCTGAGTAGATACGAGGCCGACATTCAAAGGCTTACCGAGGAAAGGAATGCCCTCAACCTTCTCGGTGGGCAAAAAGAAGAAAAGATCAAGGACCTCTGATCCGAGATTGCCACGGCTCATAAAGATCAGACCGACCTGATCGAGTAGGTAATGAAAATCTTAAAAGCTCATGGACTCGATTCGGGAACGGTGGCTAACATTTTAATCTCGCAGCTACAGTATAAGGTCGAGAGGATCGAGCAGTTCCGCGAGGAGGTTAACATGATGAAGGCGGAGACCTTGGCGTGGAAAGAAGGTATGGACCGCTTTGCTGCAGAAAAAGAGACTGCTCGAGCCCAATTGTCATCGGTCAAAAGTCAGCTTCGAGGCATGAAGGAGAAGAGCTCGGCTCAGGCAAAGAAAATAGAGGAACTCGAGGCTCGGTTGACTTCCGAACTTGCAAAGGTCAAATCTGAAGCCGAAAAGGCAACGGCCGAGGCAGATGCGATCGTGGCCGTCTACCAGGACGATGCTGAAGCTGCTCAAGTCCAAGCAAGAGAGGCAGCCGAGACCGCTCAAACTCGAGCACATTCGATTACTGAACTCGCCAAATGCCAATCTCGGAGAGAAACCCTCGAGGAGATCCATGCTCGAGGTTTCGATCTTACCGACGAGATAATAAAAGCTAGAGAGCATGAAGTTGATGCTGGAGTGCTGGCCTCTTCTGATGATGATGATGATGATGGCAGCAAGAGCGGGTCCGAGAATGGGGAGGACCTCGATGGAGAAGAAGCTGCCCCTGAGGAAAATTAGGAATCTTAGGCTTTTTCTTTTTTGATTTTTTGTGCGAGACCCTGATTGGTCCTTGTAAATATCTTCGTATATATAAAAGATCTTTTTTTTCTTTGACTTCTCTTTATTCTATTTCCTATCTCGTGAAAATTCTGTTTCATTCATACTTTATGAAAATTTTGCTCATAAGTTCGAGGCTTAGGCAACTTGATCGAAGCTGGACTAGTGTAGGCTTAATCGAGTGAGTACTTGCCCGAACTCGGAATAGGGTGACCCTTAGGTTTTAATTGAGTGAGGATGATTTCTCGAACTCAAAAATACAATGGCCCTTTAGGCTCTTGAATTAGGCCGATACGACCATAGTAAAAAGAATGGCTTTCTCCCCTTTTCGGCTTGAAAAGTTTATTTGTTTAATCATATAAAATCTGTTATACCTTAGCATGAAATAAGGGATTTGCTCGTGAGTTTGAATGATTCCGTACTCATTAGGGTTTTCAAAGGTCGATATTATCGAGACCCTTTGTTTCGTAATGCCTTAGCATAAAATAGAGAATTTGTTCAAGAGTTTGAACGACTTTGTACCCATTAGGGTTTTTGAGGGTCGATATTATCGAGACCCTTAGTAATTCAGTCGAGGGTATCCTTTTTAACCTGTTGGCCCAAGTTGAACCAGGTTAGTTTTGAAGATTGACAAAGGAAGCTCAGGCATGAACTAGGTCCATCCCTTGTGTGCATAGACACGGGCAGATTCGAGCATGTGGGATGCACGTGAAGGAGATAAGCTTAACTCGGTCTAATTAATATCTCCTGATCGAAAAGGGTTGCATAATTGATAAGGAGAGGACTCCTTAATAAAAGAGAACACTATCCAAGATAAAATAAAGAGATAGAGGTTGAGATCAACTAGAACTCTTCCACCAAGGAAGAGCAGCATTAGAATTCTAGTTATTTTCTACTCTGCTAACTCTATAAAGTGCAGGATGTTCTCATTCTATAGGGGATGCACAAAAGCAGAAGTTAAACGTAAATTGAGAGCAAAATAGCAAGGCATTTTGCAAGCAGTTCGTGTGTGATTCAAGTGTCCGAACCTGAAGCTACATGAACCGGATAGAAGAACCAGCTCCAAGTGTCTGTCTTTTATTCTTGTTCAATTGTAGTATGTGTTTTCATATTGTACCTTTCAGCTTTATCTAGAGGCAATTGTAATAGGTACTCAGAGTATTCAAGTTAGAGTTACTTGAAGTTGTCGCAACAGTTAGAGGATGTGTGCCACAACGGGATTAAAGTTAATCCTAGGTTTAGTTTTTGGCTCAGTGATTTAGTGGAGAGTTTGGAAAAATCCTACTGGGAAGTAGGTCGTGGTTTTTTCACCTTTTGAGCCAGGTGTTTTCCACCTTTGAATTTTTGCATTTATTATTCTGCAACAGTAGTATAAGGAACACATAGAAGAACCAGGTTCTTCTATAATCTGTACACGCGAAAAATTAGACACCACACAAATCACCCTCTCTTGTGTAGTATTGAAGTTAAAACATCAAATGGTATTAGAGCAGGTTATCCTTGAAGAGGCTAACACCTTAGGAGAAGATTAAGATGAGTGCACCACCTGGAAACTGGGAAGGGAAATCCACTGCTAGGCCACCACTCTTAAACGACCAGTATTACACTTAGTGGAAAAACAGGATGAGAGATCACATTATAAGAGAAGACTATGAGCTATGGGACATTGTCACAGATGGTCCACTGGCTATCATGAAGATAAATGCTGAGGGAGAAGAGGTGCCAAAAACAAGAGCTGACTGCACTGCTGACGACTTAAGGAAATGGGAGAAGAATGCTAAAGCCAAAAAATGGCTTGTTTGTGGACTCGGTCCAGATGAGTACAGTAGAATCCAAAGTTGTACCACTTCTAAGGAAATTTGGGACACTTTGCAAGTGGCCCATGAAGGAACACCTCAAGTGAAGAGGTCCATAGGAACACTACTATATTCTCAATATGAGAATTTCACCATGAAGGAAGGGGAAACCATCCAAGAGATGTATACAAGGTTCACCACATTGACAAATGAACTTAAGTCCCTTGGAAGGATTATTTCTGAAGAAGATATAGTTGAGAAGATTCTGACAAGGGTTTTGTTAGTTACTTGGGAGAGCAAAATCACTTCCATTCAGGAATCAGAGAACATTGCCACTCTTAGGTTGGATGAGCTAATTGAAAATCTCACTGCTTATGAACTTAGAAGGTAAACCATGAAGATAGATGTACCCAAGAAGGAAAGAAGCCTGGCACTCAGAATCACTGAAGGTTATGATCTAGAAGATGATGAAATGGCTATGATCACAAAGGAATTCAAGAAGTGCCTAATGAGAGGAAAGGGTTCTTCAAGAAGTGGAGGCTACAGCAAACCAAGGGTTCCTGAAAAATAGACCAATGAGGGTTGCTACAAGTGTGGGAAGACTGATCACCACATCAAAAACTGCCATCGATGGGAAATTGAATTGAAGAAGGAAAGAGCTGAACGAAGAAACAGAAAGAAGGAACAGGTTCATCCCAAGAAGAACAAAGGATCAACAAAGGCTATGGTTGCTGCTTGGGGAGAAAGCTCAGATGAGGACTTAGATGATGATGATGAAGATGAACAAGCACTTATGTCAATTGGAGAATCCGATGAGGAGTCTGAAGTAAGTATAATCCATCTAAAAGACAAGATTGAGTTTTTGTCTAAAGAAAGGCTATCTGAGTTACTTCTAGATTTCATTGATAAATCTGGGGATATAAACAATGAAAAGAAACAGTTGCCTAAGGAATATGTGATTTTAAAAGCAAAGTGTAAGAACATGGAACTTAGAGTTAGTGAGACTGTAAGTGAAAATACTGCACTAAAGAACCAGGTTCATGCATTTGAATCAAATGTCCTAGAACTTAGATCTGAAAACCTAAAACTAAAATTAGGAACAAGTAAGAAGACAGTTGATTGCACACAACTCACTCTAGAAGAAAATGTAGGTAAACTAAAAGATGAGTTGTATAAGAAGGATGAGCAGGTAAGAATTTTGACAGAGGATCTAGGCAAGGTCAATCATGAACTAGACAGAACTTATAAATGGAACAGGTCCTCCGATGCACTATCATGGCTACAGGAACATCACAGTAGCAATAGAAGAGGAATTGGCTTTGGGAATCTGCCACCTAAATGGGATCCCAAAAGCAAGTATCTCACACTTCCTGAGAACAAAATTTGCACACACTGTGGTAAGACTGGTCACTATAAAAGTGAATGCACTGCAAAAGAAAAGGCTAGTCAAAAGAATAAAAAGTTTGTTCACGGGAAAAATAGGCTGCCAGGTTGGGCTAAAAAGAATTTGATTTATCCGTTTGCCTATAGAAAGGGACCCAAACTAGTTTGAATTCCTAAGACTAACCCCTGATTTCCTTTTGCATGTCCAAGTGAAGGGGAGCAGCCAAATATGGTACATGGATAGTGGATGATCAAAGCACATGACAGGAAGCAAGAACCAGTTCCTTTCACTTGAGGACCTCAAAGGAGGTAATGTCTCCTTTGGAAATGGAAAGAAAGGTGAGATCATTGGTGTTGGTAAGGTAGGTAAGACTGAATCTCACTCGATTGAGAATGTCTATTTGATAGACGGCCTAAAATACAGTCTAATTAGTGTATCACAACAGTGTGATAGAGGTAACTTGGTAGCATTCACCTCTACTAAATGCTTTGTGATTAATCTTACCACTGACAAGATTGTTTTGCAGGGAAAAAGAGTAAACAATATATATATTGTAGATCTATCCACACTGTCAGAAAATGAACTCACTTGCTTAAGTGTGTTGGACAATGATCCCCTCCTTTGGCACAAGAGACTTGGATATGCAAGTCTGAGTCAACTCAGCAAATTAGTCTCCATGGACTTAGTGATAGGACTGCCTAACATCAAGTTCAAGGAAGACAAAGTTTGTGAGGCTTGTTCAAGGGGGAAGCAGGTAAAATCCTCCTTTAAATGCAAGAAAGTGGTAAGTACCACCAGAACGATGGAACTGGTCCATATGGATCTTTGTGGTCCCATGAGAACATTAAGCAGAGGTGGTAAAAGATACGTGATGGTGCTTATTGATGATTACTCTAGGTTTACTTGTACATTTTTTTAACATCTAAAGATGAAGCATTTAACATGTTCACTTCTTTTGTTAGAAAAACTCAGAAACAACTAGGTAATCAACTTGCATCAATTAGGCCTAAGCATGGCACTGAATTTGAAAATGCTAAATTTGTTGAATTTTGTGATGAGCATGGCATAGATCATAATTCTTATGCTCCTAGGACTCCACAACAAAATGGAGTAGTTGAAAGAAAGAATAAGACACTTGAAGATATGGCTAGGACTATACTTCTTTCTAGTAAATTGCCCCATAGCTTCTGGGCAGAAGCTATAAATATTGCATGCTACATCATAAATAGATGCATAACTAGACCTCTTGTTGAGAAGACTCCCTATGAGTTACTTAAAGGGAGAAAACCAAATATATCCCATCTTAGGGCATTCGGATGCAACTGTTTGGTGCACAACAATGGTAAAGACTCCCTAGGCAAGTTTGATCCCAGAAGTGATGAGGGAGTATTCTTGGGATATTCTTCACATAGCAAAGCTTATAAAGTCTATAACAAAATAACTATGTGTGTTGAAGAAAGTGTTCATGTGGTTTTTGATAAAACTAACATTCTTTCTGAGAGACAGGAACATGATGATCAAGCAATTGGGCTGGTAAGAAACTTAAATGAAGCTACAGCCCAGACTGATGCTGCACTAGAAGAAGGAACAGGTTCTTCCACCCAGAGCAACATGACAGGGGGAACAATACAAAGAGGAAATGATCCCCAAATGTCAATGGAACATGTCCATGAACTTGTTCCACAACAACAAAACACTGAAGGAACATCAAGGGGAAACCAGTTGGTTATGAAACCTTACAAGTATCAAAGTTCTCATCCCATTGAGAACATAATTACTGATCCAACCTCTGGAATCAAAATCAGATATTCATTAAAGAATCTTTGTGCTTTTGATGCTTTCTTATCTCTTATTGAACCTAAAAGTATTGCTGAGGCTTTGCAAGATGCAGACTGGGTAAATGCAATGCAAGATGAACTCAACCAATTTGAAAGGAGTCAAGTTTGGCATCTGGTACCAAGACCCTTGGAAACATCAGTAATTTGGACAAAATGGGTCTTCAGAAACAAACTTGATAAAGATGGAACAGTTACAAGGAACAAGGCAAGAATGGCGGTTCAAGGATATAGCCAAAAGGAGGGCATAGACTACGATGAAACCTTTGCTCCAGTTGAAGGGTTGGAAGCAATAAGACTCCTTATAGCCTTCGCTGCTTACATGGAATTCACCCTCTACCAGATGGATGTCAAGAGTGCCTTTCTCAACAGCTATCTAAAGGAAGAAGTATTTGTCAAGCAACCTCCGGGGTTTGAAAGCAAGAGAGTCCTGATCCTGTGTACAAACTTGACAAAGCACTTTATGGGCTCAAGCAGGCGCCAAGAGCATGGTATGAAAGATTATCAAAGTTTTTGCTTGAGTATGACTACAAGAGAGGTAAAATTGACAATACTTTATTCTTGAAAGAAGAAGGTAAAGATCTCTTGGTAGTTCATATATATGTTGATGATATGATCTTTGGAGCAACTACTGATAAGTTAAGTAAAGAATTTGCTAAACTAATGGGGAGTGAATTTGAAATGAGCATGATGAGTGAACTTAATTTCTTTTTATGCTTACAAATTAAACAAAATTCAAATGGAACTATGATCTATCGGTAGAAATATGTAAACCAGTTGCTTAAAAGGTTTTAAATGGAAGACTCCAAAGAAATTGACACTCCTATTGCAACAGCTACAAAGTTGGATATAGATGAACCTGGTTCATCTATTGATCAGAAGTTGTATAGGGGAATGATTGGCTCATTGTTATATCTCACTGCTAGTCGACCTGACATTGTTTTCAGTGTAGGCCTTTGTGCAAGATTTCAGGCAAATCCGAAGGAGTCTCACTTGACGGTTGTCAAGAGAATTTTGAGATATCTAAAAGGCACCACTGATCTTTGTCTTTGGTATCCAAAATATAGTAAATTCAATCTTGTGGGATATGGTGATGCTGATTATGCAGGTTTTCTTGTGGATAGAAAGAGCACCTCAAGTATGGCACACTTTCTTGGCTCATGTTTTTTTTCTTGGGCCACCAAAAACCAAAATTCAGTGGCCTTATCTGCTACTGAAGCTGAGTATGTTGCTGCTGCCTCATGTTGTGCTCAATTATTGTGGATCAAACAACAATTAATGGACTTTGGAATTGATGTTGGTTGTATCCCCATTGTTTGTGATAACACTAGTACAATTAGTATGACCAAGAACCTGGTTCATCACAAGAGAACTAAGCACATAGATGTTAGGATCACTTTTTGAGGGATAACTATGAAAATGGGTTGATCACTGTGGAATTTTGTGTTAGTGACAAGCAAATAGCTGACATCTTCACAAAAGCCCTAAGTAGAGATCACTTTGAAAAGAACAGGTTAGAATTAGGGATGGTTAAGATCACCTAAAAGGATCAGTTCAAAATTCACAACGAAAAAAATTTGAAACAAATTAAAAAACAAAATTGTTGGTTTTGGTTAGAAAATCTGAAAATATGTATATAATTAGATTAATTTTTGCTCACACTCATACTTTCAATAGTATACTCTTGTGCCATGTGTTAAAATGACTCATTAATCGCTAATGATATTTTCTCTATTTTAGCAATTTAGACTTACACAAGAGAATTATCAGTGAAGAACCTAGTTCATCAAGATAACACGGTATGTTTTCTACACTCTGCATAATTTAAAATAATAATAATTAGATCATGAGCAGAGTCCTACTTAATTCCAAACTCCTTTTGGACTTATCCGTTACAAGTGAACCAGTTCCGTTTAAAAGAGTTCCAACCGAATTGAAGTACCTAGATTCTAGGGATACACTCCAAAGTCTTTTCAAAATTGAAATTCAGTTTGATTAGACTTTCACACCCACTATCATCCCTTCCACCACCCCAACCTCCAAGAAAAGAGTAAAGATGCTTGCTTAGAACAAATCAAGAAATTAGATAAACAATTGAAGGATAGCCAGGTCCAAGAACCTCAGAAATCTGAAGACTCATTTAAATCTGCTACTGAGGGGAAGAAACGGTGTCTTCTGAAACTGAACAGGTATCTTCTAGCCCTAAAGTTACTCCTAAGACAATTTTTGAAGATGATACAAATTTGGATAATAGGTTTGTGCTGGTAGGGTCTATAGCAGGTGTTGAAACTATTGAGTCTGCAGAAGTTGGTGGTAAAAATAAAAAAGGGAAAAGAAAATGAGAGCAAGGAAGTTAGGAGTGTTGTGAGGGGAAAGGGTAAAAGAGTGGCTGATCCTTCACACACTCCTATAAGTTTAACCAAAGATACAGGTGCAATGGTTGTTTGGGAAGAGAAATCTGGTGGAGTAGACCAGAGTCTACAGAAAATAAGGGGAAGTGGGTCTGGCGAAGCTGCTGAAGGGCTTGTTCAACTTGGGAAAAATAGAGATACACCTGGTTCATCTGTAGAGAAAACCCTCGCAGACCTACTGAAGAAAGTGGGGCTAAGGATGCTGAAATTGAGAGGCTGAAGAAGAGGTTGGCAGAGGTGGAGACTGAGAGAGATGCTCTCAGAACTGAGCTGGCAAGAGAAAAGGAGAAGAATGATGGCATTCTTCAGAATATGCTGAAACTCCTCCAAGCCAAAAACCAAGCACCTACTTCTTCCAAGCCTTAAGCTCATCGCCTAGTGTAGATCAACCAGTGATCCAGTTCGGGATGTTTTTGCTCATGTTTCCAGTGTTTTTATTTCTTCTTATGGTTTGTGGTAGATTCTTATCAATCATCAATGAAATTCATTGTTTTTGCTCTAACTGTTTGTTTATATTTCTTTGATGGTTCAAATTCTTAGCTTGATCTATGATGATTAATCCATGATTGTATTTGAAGTAGCCCCAGTGGCAATGAGTAAGTTTTAAAATATGGGTATCGTACATTTTTATGCAACTTTTTGATGATGCCAAAAGGGAGAAAAAGGTTGTGCTTTGCACTTTGAACAGTGATTTTTATAGCCTAATGAACCTGGTCCTTGATGATAAGTGATAAAAAGGAAAAATGTTTCTAACATTGTCTTGATGTTAAGCTAAGTTGAAACAGGACCTAAGCTTATGAAAAAGCACAGAGTTTGTCATCATCAAAAAGGGAAAATTTGTTGGCCCAAGTTGAACCAGGTTAGTTTTGAAGATTGACAAAAGAAGCTCAGGCATGAACTAGGTCCATCCCTTGTGTGCATAGACACGGGCAGATTCGAGCATGTAGGATGTACGTGAAGGAGATAAGCTTAACTCGGTCTAATTAATATCTCCTGATCGAAAAGGGTTGCATAATTAATAAGGAGAAGGACTCCTTAATCAAAGAGAACACTATTCAAGATAAAGGAAAGAGTTAAAGGTTGAGATCAACTAGAACTCTTCCACCAAGGAAGAGTAGCATTAGAACCAGGTCCTTGTATAATCTGTGCACGTGAAAAATTGGACACCATACAAATCACCCCCCCCTCTTGTGTGGTATTGAAGTTAAAACATCATAACCGGTTTATGAAAATATTTGAAGGCCTATTTTATAACAGAAATTGGACGTCTCCAAACCGTGTTAATTTGGTCGTAGCCTTTAGCTTGAGATTCACCTTTTGGGCTTGTTCCCCTATTATAATTCAAACTTGTTTGAAGTATCAGTCCCTGAGTGGGGTGGTCGTGGCCCATATAATTGGGGGTTGCCTTTTTAAGGTCTTACGATCTCGAGGTTTTAGTAATTCGAGCATGTCAATTTTTTGAATGGCAGTCCCCCAGTGCGGGGTCAATTTTTCGAACTTTAGTTGTGACCAACCCTTAAGCCAGTTTCCACAATAGATCTCAAGCATGACATTGTAAAGTAAAAATTTCTATAAGGCATGAAATATCTGGCAAAGAAAAATACTTTATTCAATAGATTAACATGCGTACATGTTTGCTATTAGGGCTCGAGTAATCTACATGGGTATGGTTCGTTCGACCATTTGACCCTTACAAAATTTACCTATCGAGACCCTGTCGGTACGAAGTATTTTCCATGTAACTATCCGAGGGTGATGCCCCCCAGTATTCGAGGTTGATTGTAAAGGAGCCTCAAATACTGTTGAATTGCTCTAAGTTAGCAAGAATAATGGTTGCCTCATTAAAAACCTCACCGGAAAAACCCATTTGGGATAAAAAACGATCTAAGGGAAAAAGAGTGCAACACGTGCTTTCAGACCTAAGGACTTTGTGTTTGAAGAATCCTTTGATGTCATCGATTAAACACCTATAAATGGTTAGTATAAAATGTAAACGAAAGTGGAGAAGGTCGTACCTTAGTAGTAATATTGTTTGAGGAGTGATATATTCCAATTGTTTGGTAATTGTTCGTCGTTTATCATGCCAAGTTTGTAGGATCCCTTTCCGATGATATTGAGGACTTGATACAGTCCCTCCCAGTTCGGGCCAAATTTTCCTTCATTTGGGTTTCGAGTATTGAGGGTGACCTTCCTCAGAACCAAGTCCCCGAATTTTAGTGTCGAAGATTGGCTCTTCGATTATAGTACCTTTTGATCCGCTATTTCTATGCGGCCATTCGAACGAGGGAGGCTTCCTATTTTTCATCTAGCAATTCGAGGCTTGTATTCATAGCCTCGTGATTTGACTCTTCTGTTGCATAATAAAACCTGACGCTGGGTTCCCCGACTTCAACCGGGATCAGATCTTCGGTGCCATATACTAAAGAGAACGGTGTTGCCCCCGTACTGGATTTTGGCGTTGTTCGATACGCCCAAAGGACTTCGGGCAATATTTCTCTCCATTTTCCTTTAGCTTCGTTCAATCTTTTCTTTAGATTTTAAATTATGGTCTTGTTTGTTGATTCGGCATGTCCATTCCCACTAGGATGATATGGCGTTGACAGGATCTTTTTTATTTTGTGATCTTCGAGAAACTTTATCACTTTGCTGTCGACGTATTGCTTTCCATTGTCGCATAAGATCTCGGCAGGCATCCCGAATCGGCATATAATGTGGTCCCAGATGAAGTCCATGACTTCTTTCTCTCTAATTTTCTCGAAATCATGTGCTTCAACCCACTTAGAGAAATAGTCAGTCATAAACAAAATAAATTTAGCTTTTCCTGGGGCCGATGGTAGAGGGCCGACGATATCCATTCCCCATTTCATGAATGGCCATGGGGATAAGACTGAGTGGAGTTGCTCTCCGGGTTAGTGAATCATCGGTGCATACCTTTGACATTTGTCGCACTTTCGAACAAACTCTTTTGTATCCTTTTCCATATCAGCCCAATAGTATCCTGCTTTGATGATTTTGTGAACCAATGATTCGGCACCAGAATGATTTCCGCATGTTCCCTCGTCGATTTCTCATAGGACGTAGTCGGTATCTCCTGGTCCCAGACATATTTTCAATGTCCCGTCAAATAGCCTTCTATATAGTGTTCCATCTTCGACCAATGTGAATCGTGCGGCCATCGTACGCAGAGTCCTTGATTCCTTAGGATTCGATAGAAGCTTCCCATTTTTAGGTACTCGATGTATTTGTTCCTCCAATCACAAGTCAGACTTGTGGAGTTGATTTCGGTGTGGCCTTCTTCGATTACTGACCTTCAAAGTTGTACGACAGCCCCCGAGCTAATATCGTCGTCTTCGACTGATGACCCCAAATTTGCAAGGGCATCGGCCTCGCTGTTTTGTTATCGAGGCACATGCTCGGGGTCATCTAGAAATTCGAGCCTTGTATTCATAGCCTCATGATTTGACTCTTCCGTTGCATAACAAAACCTGACGCTGGGTTCCCCGACTTCAACCGGGATCAGAGCTTCGATGCCATATACTAATGAGAACGGTGTTGCCCCCGTACTGGATTTTGTCATTGTTCGATATGCCCAAAGGACTTCGGGCAATATTTCTCTCCATTTTCCTTTAGCTTTGTTCAATCTTTTATTTAGATTTTGAATGATGGTCTTGTTTGTCGATTCGGTATGTCCGTTCCCACTAGGATGATATGGCGTTGACAGGATCCTTTTTATTTTGTGATCTTCGAGAAACTTTATCACTTTGCTGCCGACGAATTGCTTTCCATTGTCGCATAAGATCTCGGTAGGCATCCTGAATCGGCATATAATGTGGTCCCAAATGAAGTCTATGACTTCTTTCTCTCTAACTTTCTCGAAATCATGTGCTACAACCCACTTAGAGAAATAGTCAGTCATAAACAAAATAAATTTAGCTTTACCTGGGGCCGATGGTAGAGGGCCGGCGATATCCATTCCCCATTTCATGAATAGCCATGGGGATAAGACTGAGTGGAGTTGCTCTCCGGGTTAGTGAATCATCGGTGCATACCTTTGACATTTGTCGCACTTTCGAACAAACGCTTTTGTATCCTTTTCCATATCAGCCCAATAGTATCCTGCTCTTATGATTTTGTGAACCAATCATTCGGCACCGGAATGATTTCCACAGGTGACCTCGTGGATTTCTCGTAGGACGTAGTCGGTATCTCCTAGTCCCAGACATATTTCCAATGGCCCGTCAAATAGCCTTCTATATAGTGTTCCATCTTCGGCCAATGTGAATTGTGCGGCCATCGTACGCAGAGTCCTTGATTCCTTAGGATTAGATGGAAGCTTCCCATTCCTTAGGTACTTGATATATGTGTTCCTCCAATCCCAGGTCAGACTTGTGGAGTTGATTTCGGCGTGGCCTTTTTCGATTACTGACCTTCAAAGTTGTACGACAGTCCCTGAGCTAATATCGTCGTCTTCGACTGATGACCCCAAATTTGCAAGGGCATCGGCCTAGCTGTTTTGTTCTCGAGGCACATGCTATAGGGTCCATTCTTTAAACTGATGTAGAGTCACCTGTAATTTGTCCAAGTACCTATGCATTTGATCTTCTCGAACCTCGAAGGTTCTATTGACTTGGTTTACCACAAGCAGGGAATCATATCTGGCCTTAATGGCCTCTGCTCCTAAACCTTTAGCTAGCTCGAGACCTGCAATCATGGACTCATACTCGGCCTCATTGTTAGTTAATATGGAAGTTTTGATAGCATGTCTAATTGTATTACCCATGGGCGGCTTCAAAATGATGCCTAGTCCGGACCCCTTCACGTTCGAAGCGCCGTCTGTGAAGAGGGTCCACACCCCCGATGGTGTACCCGACTTTAATAATAGTTCCTTTTCGACCTCGAGAACGAGGGCTGGCGTAAAGTCAGCCACGAAGTCCGCTAAGATTTGAGACTTGATGGTCGTTCGGGGTCAATACTCGATATCGTACCCATTAATCTCGACGGCCCATTTGGCCAATCGTCCCGAAAGTTCGGGCTTATGAAAAATATTGCGAAGGGGATAAGTAGTCACCACACAGATTGGGTGACACTAAAAATATGGTTTTAATTTCTAGAGGCGCTTATTAGGGCAAGCGCTAATTTTTCTAAGTCTGGGTACCGGGTCTCGGCCTCACCTAAAGTTTGACTAACATAGTAAAGAAGAAATTGCTTACCTTGCTCTTCTCAAACTAGAACCCCACTTTCCGCGATTTCCGAGATTGCTAAGTACAAGTAGTGTCGCTCATCCGCTTTCGGGGTATGAAGCTGTGGCGGGTTCGATAGGTACTGCTTTAATTCTTCCATTGCTTGTTGGCATTCCGGGGTCCATGCAAAACTGTTCTTCTTTTTGAGCAGTGAGAAGAAATTTAATGAGTTTTTCCCTGAGCTCGGGGGTTAACCCCGTACCCAGGTGTACCTTTCGATATGGTATATGCCCAATCAATATAACTTGCTCCAGCTCTTCGACTGTCAATTTGGTGGCGTCATAATCCTCGGGGATTATGAAGGATCGAGGGATCCAGTATTCATCGTCCTTGTCCGTTCCCTACTTCTCCGACTGAGTCGAGGTTGGTGGCTGTGGTTTCTATTTAGCTTCCTATTTTCCTTTAGAATCCGATCCCTTTGTTGATGAAAGCGTCGATACCAGTGTTACTTCGTCGACCGCAAACATTTCTTTGGCAGCATGTTGTTCCCCATACATCGTTTTTACTACATCGGATGTTGGGAGCTTCAGCATTTGGTGAAGGGTTGAGGGGACCTGTTACACCCCACGTTTTCGTATGTAGAAATACGCCATAAGTAAATTGATGAAAGCTCGGAAATGAGATGTTATATCCCGTATTCTCGTACGTTAAAGTTTCGTCGTAAGTTAATCGACATAAGTTCGAAAATGAAATTATTTTGGGAGTATAAGTATTACGCTATTTCACATAAGTGATAAGTAAATTCGTGAAGGTGAAAGGGTAAGCGAATCGAAGGAAGTGAGTTTCGTCGAAGTTTGACATTTTGGGATAAATACGGTCCGAGCTATAATACCCGGTATTTATGGACTAATGCCATTCAATGTACCACATGACCATGATAGTGAGGTGTATAAAGTTTGTTAAAGGTGAGTAGTATTTTAAGTAATTTGAGATAATTCTTAATTATGTGGATAATTGGGTAATTATGAATTTTTTTTAGTGGGAGATTAACTTGTAATTATGTGGATAGCAACGAGATTTTGCGATTCTAAGGGAGTACGGTGTAATCTTTCTCAAAGAATATCATATGGATTTTCCCCTACTTCGATCTGCCGTTACATATTTTGTCGCAATCAACGTGTATTGGAGGGATTGTCAAGAGAATCGATTCAGGTATGTTAAGACTATCCCTTCTTTCATTTTGGCATGATCTAGATGAAACGAGCAAATGCACAATTTTCATAAATGACTCTATTCATAAAAATATTAGGGGTGTCTATATTCTTGATTCCCCATGTGAATTATTATTATATTAATGTATTTCTTATGCATTTCATGCATTTATACATGTACATTGACCCATGACCAGATGGCATTATATACGCGTATATTATATGTTTATGGGATATGGGAAACGGTTACAGCGTTATATACGCACCACCACCTGATCAGCTGGTATACGTTGATGATTTGCCCACAGTGGCCGAAATGATATGATGGGATGCCCTCAGAGGCTTGATGATATTATGAATGCATATACCAATGCATGGTATGACATTTATACGCATATGCATGACATTATAGAAATAAAATGATTCACAGAGCTATGCAGACGTACATGTCGAGTGTTTTACTCCATGTTTCTCTCATTTCTATTATTTACTGAATTTCATTCCTTACATACTCGATACATTATTTGTTTTGACATCCCTTTTGCCTGGGGACGCTGTGTTTCATGCACGCAGGTCTCGATAGACAGGTCGAGAGTCCTCTAAGTAGGCGATCAGCTCAGCGGAAGATGTTGGTGCACTCCATTTGTTCCGGAGTTGCTTGTGTGGTCAGTATGATTAGAGCATGTACTGATTAGTATGGCGGGGCCCTATCCCGACCTTTATGACATTTATGTACTCTTAGAGGTTTGTAGACATATGTCGTGTATGTGAAAGATTGTATGGCCTTGTCGGCCTATGTTTTGAGTTTATAAATGATGATGTTGGCCTACCCGTATGTCACGTGTATATGATGATGTAATAAGAATGATACGTTACGTTGGTACTCGGTTGAGTAAGGTACCGGGTGCCCGTCGCGGCCCATCAATTTGGGTCGTGAAAGGACCGCCCTCATGTTGTGAATCCAGGGTCTTCGAAGCAGTGCGTTGTATCTCATATCGCCCTCGATCACGTGGAACTTTGTTTCTTGAATAGTTCCGACTATATTTACTGGTAGGATAATTTCACCTTTAGTTGTTTCACTTGCCATGTTGAAGCCATTGAGAATCCGAGCTGCGGGTAGGATTTGATCTTGTAGGCCGAGCTGCTCCACGACCCTCGATTGAATAATATTGGCCGAGCTTCCTAGATCAGTTAAAACACGTGTAACCTGAATTTTATTCATAAGGATAGAGATTACCAAGGGTTGTGAGACCCCTTATGCTTCCTCATCATTGAATGATAAAGTGCCTTCTGGCACATAGTCTCGAGTTCGTTTTTCCGTGGTGATTAATACTTTAGTGCGTTTGAACATAGGCCCTTGTAGAATATCGACCCCACCAACGATCTTGTGAATCACGTGCTGTGGTTCTTCCTGCTTGTTTTTCCTATTTGCATCCCTGTCTCTGAAATGGTTTTTAGCTCGATCGCTCAAGAATTCTCGAAGGTGACCCTCGTTGAATAGACGGACCGCCTCCTCCCTTAGTTGTCTGCAGTCTTCGGTTCTATGACAATGTGTACCATGGTATTTGCATATTTGATTGGGGTTTCTTTGGGATGGATCGGTTTGTAGGGGTCTGGGCCATCTAATATCTTTGATTTTCCCAATAGCTGACACAATACCTGATGAGTCGATGCTGAAGTTGTATTCTGATAATCGTGGTGCTTCTGTGGGATCGACATGCTTATCAAAGATTTTCCCAATGGCTGACACAATACCTGATGAGTCGATGCTGAAGTTGTATTTTGATAATCGTTGTGCTCTGTGGGATCGACATGCTTATCAAAGCCACTTTTGCTCATAAGCCCTCGAGAGCTCTGTCCTCGATCATTTCGGATGGGATTGCATCTTGGGCCGCTGTTTCTACGATCTACGTTGTATGGTTGATACGGATCTCTATTTGACTGGGGTTCACTGTTGATATCCCTTTGAGTTCTGTCAACGGTCCTGTTTGGATAAATGGAACCGGACAGGGTCCCCAATTGATCATCCTCGACCCTGATCTTTGACTGGTATCGATTATGTACATCGGCCCAGGTTACCACTGGATATTCAATTTAATTCTACTTTAGTTGCCGTGATGCAACCGAACTTTGTTCCTGCAAACCTTGAGTAAAGGCTTGGACAGCCCAATCGTCTGTGACCGGTGGTAGTTCCACGTGTTCCATCTGGAACCGAGATAAGAATTCCCTCAATATTTTGTTGTCTTTTTGTTTCACCTTGAAGAGGTCCGACTTCCTTGTTGCAACCTTTATTGCTCCGACATGTGCCTTTACTAAGGAGTCTGCAAGCATGGTGAAGGAATTAATGGAATTAGGCGACAAATTGTGCTACCATATCATTGCTCCTTTCGACAAGGTTTCTCCAAATTTCTTCAGTAAAACAGATTCGATCTCATCATCTCCCAAGTCATTCCCTTTTATTGCGCATGTATAAGAAGTGACATGCTCATTAGGGTTGGTAGTCCCATTGTACTTAGGAATTTCTGGCATTCGGAATTTCTTCGGAATGGGTTTCGGTGCCGCACTTGGAGGGAAAGGCTTCTGTACGAATTTCTTTGAATCCATACCCTTTAGAATCGACGGTGCCCCCGGTATTTGGTCAACCCAGGAATTGTATGTCTCTACTTTCTTGTTATTTTCCTCGATTTTCTTTTCTCTCGATTCAATCCGTTTAGTGAGCTCCTCGAGCATTTTCATAATGGCAGAGTTAGTCCCCGATTCGTTGGCGTTCGATATTTTCGGCACAGGCTCGGTCCTGTGGACGACTTCTTGTTAGATCCTACTCGGTGTTTAGTGATGATTTTGTAGTTGTGATATAGCGTCTTGTTGAGCTTGTAACATTTCAAATATCAATTGGAGGCTAACTCCACCATCTTCTCCGCCTTGCGTACCTCGACCACCTGATCGAAATTCCCTGCGTATGCTACCTTCGGGATCAACGCCCAAATTTGCATTTAGGGCGACATGTGAAGTGACATCGACGGGATTTGCAATTGGTGTTCCCTCGAGGTCAGTCTGAGGCACCTCGATCCCTGGGGCGGCTATATTGTCATTTTCCCCATGAAATCCGAGGCCGTTGTCACCATGTGTAGGCGCTGCTTGTGAGTTTGATATGTTTATCCTGAAAATAAAGATTCTTACAAGAACAAATGTAAAGCAGTATGTGTTATTGGAATCAGTATTAAGCAATCACTATTATCCTTAGCCCCACAGTGGGTGCCAAACTGTTTACCCTTAAAATTGGATAACAATTAAACTTATAATGTAGTTTTAAGGACACATGATTTCACCTAATACCAATTGATAAATGTGAAGATTAATAACAGAAATGAACTATAAAGTAAAGTGAACCAGTATTGAAACGGAATTCAACCCTCGAGATAGGGTGCCCTCAAACTGATTGATACCAAAAAAGTTAAAAATAAAGCGAGCCGAAGAACGAGAGAGTATAAGCTAAAGAGAGAGTGTTATATTGGCTTTTTTATGCGAGAACAATATATCCCTTACAAATGGTTAATACTCCCCTTTATATAGTAGAGGAATTCTACTTATGGTATAACTCTAATTACAGAAGAAAAACCCATGATTAGCTAATTGACCGTTCCTAATTTTATCCGTTTCGAGATCTCCACCATGATCTTCGACCAGTCACGGATATTTTGCCTTTTCGTTATTATGTTATCTTCGATCTTGCTCGATGCCTATCTCATTAGGTCTAGATCGCTGCTGGCCTCGATCTTGACAGGTACCTCGAATTCCAAACTTGGTACCTTGTCCTCGTACCTTGGTCTGATCCACTATGGGGCCGACCTTCGATGCAGCTCCCTGGTCCCGGTCAGATAGAAATATTGGGTGGGCTCGGTTTTAACAGTATACATGTATCGAACCTAATTAATTATGCCGATTATGCGAGCAATTCTAGAGGCCTAAGTGGTTATGTATGTTATCAAAATTAACTAGAGTATAGCACTAGGTAATTAAACTTGTTCTTGGTTAAATATAATATCTTACATATTAAAATTTGAACAGTAAAATAACAAGTAAGCATATAAAAAAGTAAAAAAAAATATATATAATATTTTAACTAATATTTTACTATAATTGTAGGTTTTGTAAATCCAAAAATGGGAAGTATGAATCGAGCTTTGACAAGAGGATATGTTTGTCTTTCTCCAAGCGACATCCTTCGAAAGACGCTCTATGTAAGTACCTGTGATGACCCGATAGGTCATCTAGAGTTTTAACCCTTAATCCTTTGTTTCGAAACCTCAAATAGCTCCATTTAGCCTTTCTCGGTTTGCGTGTTCAGTCCGTGTCTTTTCCGGAAGGCTCTTATGCGAAAAATTGATTAAAATGTGAATTCGTGCCTTAAAAATTTATTTGAGTTGACTTCATTCAACGTTTTGCGCTAATAGACGCGGATCTATATTTTGACGGTCCCGGGGGGTCCGTATCGTAATTCGGGACCTGGGAGTATGGCCGGAATCGAATTCGAAAGTCCTTAGCTTGAGTTATCGCATCTTATCGAAAATTTGAAGTTTAAAGGTTTAAAGACTTTATGAGTTTGACCAAAGTTTGACTTTGTTGATACCGGGTCCGGATTTTAGTTCCGGAACTTGATATAGGTCCATTACTGTATTTATGACTTGTCTACAAAATTTGGTGCAAAACGGAATTGATTTGACGTGATTCGGACGACCGATTATTAAAATGAAAGTTCTTAAGTTTTATTGAAATTTTCATTCGTTTTGGTGTCCGATTCATAGTTTTAGGTGTTATTTTGGTATTTTGATTGCGCGAGCGAGTTTGTATAATGTTTTGGACTTGTGTGCATATTTGGTTTGGAACCCCGAGGTCTCAGGTGAGTTTCGGATAGGCTACGGGTGTTGTGAACTTAATGAAAAATGCTGGTTTTAGCTTCTGCTGGTTTCTGTTGTCTTCTTCTTCACGATCATGAAGAATGTCCCGCGATCGCGAAAGGTTGTTTGGGATAGGGGAAGGAATTTTCTTCGCGAACGCGAAGTGGAGGGGGGCTTGCCCTTCGCAAACGTGACAGCCCTTCCGCGAACATGAATCATTGAGGGCTTGGGGGAGATTGGACTAGAGTGCTACGCGAACGCGGACCCTGGGCCGCAAACGCAATGGTTAGGGGGGAAGAAACATCATGAACGCGGAGCATTTCTCGCGAACACGAAGTCCATTATGGCCGTTGTGCTTCGCGATCGCGCCAGGCCCTTCGCAAACGCGAAGAAGGCCTGACGCCTAGTGATTTAAGTAATTCAAAAATGGGATTTCACCAATTTTTCATAAACTCTCCATTAGAACTCATCCTAGAGGCGAATTTGAAGGGGAAACTCATCACCAATTCATAGGTTTGTACAATCTAACTCTAATTTCTAGCCTTAATCTTTGTTCTTCCATGTTAGAAAACTAGTGATTTAGGAAGAATGGGGGGGGGGTTGCAAATTCGGGATTTAGACCTCCATTTGGGGTCGGATTTCAAAACTAATTACATAATTGGACTCGGAGGATGAACGGGTGAATGGATTTTGGTCTGAACCTCGAGTTTTGACCAAGCGAGCTCGGGGTTGACTTTTTTGACCTTTTGAAAAAAGTGTAAGAATCCTATCTTTATGTATTGTAATTGATCCCCTTAGCATTATTTGACATTATCAAGTCGATTGTGGTTAGATACGAGTGGCTTGGAGGCGGATTCTAAATAAAGGCCCCGGTAGAGCTCTGAATTGACTGCGGAGTCAGGTAAGTTTTATGGTTAACCTTGACTTGAGGAATTAGTACTTGTTTGCCTATTTTCTACGTGTTTAAATGTTTGGATACAACGTATATATGAGGTGACGAGTACTTATGCGTTGTTGTTGGGTTAAAGCATGCGGGTGGGACTTGTTTCTTGTAATTTACATCCTTCTTTGATTATGGTATCCATGCTTAGATTAGTTTATTACTTAATTGATCGTTCTTTCCGCATTTATGAACTATTTGTGATAATTAAGTATTTTTGGAAGTTGAGGTTTGGTATTGTGGAACCGTTGTTGACGTAAGGTTTATTCTTGCTTATTATATCTCCCCAAATATTATGTATTCATTGCTACATGGTAAGGGAGAGTGTTAAAGCACGAAGGATGATGTCGCGCCGATTATTATTTCATTTATTGATTTATACATAGTGAGGAAGAGAGTTAAAGCACGAAGGGTGATGTCGTGCCGTATTTTTTTATTTTATGATAAAATTGAGAGTAAAATCACGAAGGGTGATATCATATCGTATTTATCATCTTATAGGGAGATTGAGAGTAAAAGAACGAAGGGTGATGATGTGCCATTATTGTTGTTCCATGGTGAGGTTGAGAGTAAAAGCACGATGGGTGATGCCGTGCAATCTTTATTCATTATGTTATCCGTTTCCATTTGTTGGTGATTTAGTTGATGGTTTTATGTTGTTATTTCTGTTATAGCTATCGTATCTTGTTCCAGTTCGCATGCCCCTCCCAATAGTACATGTTTAATCTTTATTGTTGTTATGTTGTACGTATATTTTTGTTTGCACAGGTTTAATTACGTGAGTGTCCTGTCATAGCCTCGTCACTACTCGTGGAGGTTAGGCTCGACACTTACAGAGTAAATTGGGTTGGTTGTACTCATACTACACTCTGCACTTCTTGTGCAAATTTTAGTACTGGTCCTAGCTGTACGTGAGGTGCATCAGCTCAGATTGGCATATTTGGAGACTCGAGGTAGATCTGCTGGCGTCCGCAGACCTAGAAGTCCCCTTTTTCTTTCCTTATTTACTGTTCATTTCATTCGACACAATTGTACTTATTTCAGACTTTATTTGTAGCACTTTTAGAAACTCGTGCACTTATGACTCCAGATCTGAGTTGTACTTAGATATTTTTTTGGGTATTATGCGACTTTGCACTTCGTTTTAGTTTCATTTCAGTTCAATTGGTTTAATTATTTGAGTTGTTTAAAAACCAACTTAAGAATTCTTCTAACGTTGGTTTGCCTTGTAAGTGAAATATTAGGCACCATCACGATCCCGATGGTGGGAATTCTGGGTCGTGACAGTACCTCGCAAAAATATAAAGAAAAATTATTAACAAAATGCGACGATGTAATAATTAGATTAGATTCAAATAATAAATAAAAGTAGATATACATTTAAGAAAATATATTTTTTAAAATATTTTTGGAGGCTCGGAAGGTTTGTGCAATCACACTAAGACATGAGAAGGCAAACATCGTCTTGGTTGCACCTCCGATGACCAGCCGTGTTGTCTTCAAAGTGAAGATCACCATGTTTTTATTTTTTCTTTGACTTTCGTCATCACCTCATAAAAATAAATATATTTCTGTCTCGTTTTCAGCCGTAACGGAGGTACAAATCGAGAGACATTAATCTCAAATATTATGTAAAGTTATTCTCCTCTGTTAAGCACAATCAAAGAGGCAAGAGACCTCAAGGAACCGATAGAGAACAATGAAGCCGTAGTGTAACAATAGCATCTAACGCCTATAATGGAACAAAGCAATAGTAATATATATGATCTTAAGTCACAAATAATTTACCAGAAAGTCAAACCCAAACGTAGAATCTTTACAAACCAAAGTACCCATAATAACCAAAGTAAAGAACTAAAGTTCCAAGACAGCTGAGTGCTTGAGTTAAACGGCCAGTAGGTATCTCCGTAAACCAAAATATATGGCTTCAAAAGCCAAAGAAGTTTTAGTGTTAAACAACAAGGGGTTATCGAAAATTGTTTTGTTGACATTTGGTGCCATAGAAGCATCTCTACTTCAATACTCTAGAGGCTGGTGGCTCTTTATTTATATTTTGCTTTGTATTGTATTTTATTGTTGGTACAATTTTGGACAGTTCTTGTTCCATAAAAGGCTTTTATGAAAAAGAAAACATTCACAGTTCTTTGTGTACTTTGAACATGAAATCCACGTTATGTTACTATAATACCATGGTAATAGAAAAAAAGGAAACGCCGGGTCCAATAAAAGTCTTAGTGAAAAATATACAAATGATTCACAATGACTACTCTATTTTTTCTCTTTTGAAAAAAAAAGCAGCAGATTATCCTGCATCCGAAATTTGCATATCCAATCCAAACGGCTTGAATGCCCATCCTTAATGAAGAAGGAACATAAAGAGGTTACTTGAGCAATGATGTGACGCAGAACAGCGAACGCAATGAGGCACATCACGAGACAGTGAATGACCTTCACCGTTCAGGATGGGGTTCGGAGCCAAACACAGCAAAGCCTCCGCATTCCACGGTGTGAGGCGCCGTCTGGGCGGTCAGATTTGAGCATGACATGACGACATGATCTTTCCTAGTTATTTTCGTTTCCTCTATGGTTTTGGACTTAGTCACTGCGACCCTAACCTATAAATACTCCCTAAACTCGTCTTTGAGGATGGTTGGATATTATTTTGGTGGAAATGAGGCAGCCGGAGAAATTGGGAGTACCGAAATTTTTTTTTGGAAAAATATATTTTGCTATTTGGAAGATAAAGGACTTAATTAGTAGAGACCTTACCCCTTGATTCGAGCAATGTCACTTTAGCTCATGTTTTGATGCTTCAAATAATTAGTTTATATGATGTATTTAGACTCATGTATATTTAGATTGTAGCGCTTCACTTTCTATTTTGAGCCTTTGGATAAGTCCATATAGAGTATTAAGACTTGTCAGGATAGTTTGGAGGAGTCTCGGGGGCTCCGGTGAGTTTCGGGACATGCGGAGGAGGTTTTACATATAAACCAGCAAACTTGCACCAAAGTAGACCTGGCGACCGCCAGGCATGACGCATGCCACGGGGAGACAATGATATTTTTGCACTTTTAGTTATTGCACCCTATTTTATATTAGTTAAAATAGAACACAACATATAGGACTCTACAAGGTTGATTAGAATTAAGGAGTCGCCACCTAGTATTTAAGGTATAGTAGGACACCTAAACCAATATTATGTTAACTCAGTGCAAGGTCTTTGAAACTCGTGAGATTATAGGTAAGAGTTCAAGTTATCCTAAGGAGAAGGGGTTAGGCATCTCTTAAGCTCCACTAAAATATGGTTCCTGGTTGCACCTAAATTAATTAAATAAGGAATTGTGTGATTTACTAAAAGAATCATTGAGTTATTATTTATGCAAGAATCTAAATAGAAAAATTATTAGTATATATATAATGAAAATTATCTTTTTTATGTAATGAAATATGCGCAAGGAAGATAAAACGTGCAAATTAACAAACCAGGGGCGGCTCAACGAAATTGATGGCCTAAAGCCGAACGTTAAGAAGAAGCCCAAAATTTATTTAATAAAATTGTATATATTTATGATTTCTTTTCTTTTTTGTTATTAATAATAGTTTTATGGACCGTCTTGTACGTATTTTAGCCCTTCACTCGGTTACCTGCTAGCTTTCACCATCGAAGATATCTAGAAACTCTATTCACCATGGTTTCGAATTTTATTATAAAAAATATCTGCAGTTAAGAAAACGTTTTTATAAGTTCCCAACATCTAATGATCGTAATTTTACTAGTAAAGTAGATTTTAAAATAATTTTATACATTTGAAATAGTTCAAGTTTATTTGAATTAAAAGAATGACTTGATCTACGCTTTATAAGAAATAATTTACTTTAAAAGATATTACAAGAGATTGTGTTTTTATTTTTTTATTATCTATGTCATCGTCAAATTGTTATTTTGCCATATTGTATGTTTATTATGACATTCAAGTAGTTATCTAAATAACCTTTATTTTTTCTAAATAACTTTTATATCCAAAAAGTAAAAACATAAATATAGTATCTTTTTAATAATAATAATTTGTTAATAATATAAAATTAACTAATAGTGAAAAATTGGGGCCTTCAATTGGGGGGGGGGGGGTGGGGTTTTGCTTAAGCAATTGCTTTAGCTGCCTCCCCCTTGGACCGGCACCGTAACAAACTACTATCATAAAAGAATTAATTAAATGAATATATAACAAAAAAAGGCATGAGAATATTTGTTCACAAAGAATAAATAATATAAGAAAAATCGTAATAAAAAGAGATTAAAGAATATTTACAAAGTAACGAAGTATTTTAGAAATTTATTTCAGAGGATTTTAGTGGACTAAAGATTAAAGATGCAATTGATTTATAGTTAAAATTATGTTGTTAGCTAAAACTATTATTTACAAATTAAATGAATTTGAGTGTGGTAATTTAAACATATGACAAAATTATGTTAGTATAAATAAAAGAAAAAACTGTTTAAGTTAAAATATAAAACGAGCTTAAAGTTAGCTTCAAAGAATGTAATTAGCTAAATGTATCGAACCTAATTAATTGTGCCGATTATGCGAGCAATTCTAGAGGCCTAAGTGTTTGATGCATCTTATCAAAATTAAATAGAGTAAAGCACTAGGTAATTAAACTTGTTCTTGGCTAAATATAATATCTTACGTATTAAAATTAGAAGAGTAAAATAACAAGTATGCATATAAAAAGTAAAAAAATGAATACAATATTCTAACTAATATTTTACTATACTTGTAGGTTTTGTAAATCCGAAAATGGGGAGTATGAATCGAGGTTTGACAAGAGGACATGTTTGTGTGTCTCTGAGCGTCATCCTTCGAAAGACACTCTGTGTAAGTACCTCGCGAAAATATAAAGAGAAATTATTAACAAAATGCGACGATGTAATAATTAGATTAGATTCAAATAATAAATAAAAGTAGATATACATTTAAGAAAATATTTTTTTTAAAATATTTTTGGAGGCTCGGAAGTTTTGTGCAATCACACTAAGACATGAGAAGGCAAACATCGTCTTGGTTGCACCTCCGGTGACCAGCCGTGTTGTCTTCAAAGTGAAGATCACCGTGTTTTTATTTTTTCTTTGACTTTCATCATCACCTCATAAAAATAAATATATTTCTGTCTCGTTTTCAGCCGTAACGGAGGTACAAATCGAGAGACATTAATCTCAAATATTATGTAAAATTATTCTCCTCTGTAAAGCACAATCAAAGAGGCAAGAGACCTCAAGGAACCGATAGAGAACAATGAAGTCGTAGTGTAACAATAGCAACTAACGCCTATAATGGAACAAAGCAATAGTAATATATATGAGCTTAAGTCACAAATAATTTACCAGAAAGTCAAACCCAAACGTAGAATCTTTACAAACCAAAGTACCCATAATAACCAAAGTAAAGAACTAAAGTTCCAAGACAGCTGAGTGCCTGAGTTAAACGGCCAGTAGGTATCTCCGTAAACCAAAATATATGGCTTCAAAAGCCAAAGAAGTTTTAGTGTTAAACAACAAAGGGTTATCGAAAATTGTTTTGTTGATATTTTGTGCCATAGAAGCATCTCTACTTCAATACTCTAGAGGCTGGTGGCTCTTTATTTATATTTTGCTTTGTATTGTATTTTATTGTTGCCACAATTTTGGACAGTTCTTGTTCCATAAAAGGCTTTTATGATAAAGAAAACATTCACAGTTCTTTGTGTACTTTGAACATGAAATCCACTTTATGTTACTATAATACCATGGTAATAGAAAAAAAGGAAACGTCGGGTCCAATAAAAGTCTTAGTGAAAAATATACAAATGATTCACAATGACTACTCTATTTTTTTTCTCTTTTGAAAAACAAAAAAACAGCAGATAATCCTGCATTATGGTGAAGACAATTATTGGTAATAAAATTCTACTTACCATGAATAGTTTAAATGCATATTCAAGTTATATCCTCATCCTTCATGCCTTTAAAAGATTTTAAGAAGCATCCCGACATTACAAAAGAAGGATAGGTCGAACTGCGTGCTTAGAGATATTTGTATGATTCCAACTTCAATACTACTTTATTTTTCTAAAATTATTTTGTTATAATCTGTATCATTTTTATTTCAGGAAAAGTATGAGAAAGATATGAATGAATGGCGATAAATTCAGCCTGAACGAACCCAACCGTTCCTCGAGAATATGACTGCATTACGGATACATGCGACGGGTGGCTTGAATAAAGGTATAGACGTATGAAGAATTATCCATTTTAATTTTAGTTTGCATGTTGTATGTTTCCTCGCTTGCTCATTTTACTTCCTTTTTCTTTATTTCTAATAAAACTAAATAAAGGTCGAGTCTATGGACTTAGAGTGCAGTTATCCTCCAGTTGTCCAACCACATTATTCGTTGATGCATTGAGTTCATAAGAAGAAATGGAAGCTATACGTAAAAAAAAAAATAATGAAATGTCGTAGGAGTGGAGCGCAACTCAGGCTATGATCCAGAAATTATTGAAAAAGAAAATCAGCCAACCTACAATAGAGTAATTTGACACTGAGGAGGAGACTGAATCTGACGAGGAGTAGCGATTTGAGTTGTTTTGTTATGACAAGGAATATACTTGTATTTGGTTATTTATGCTTTAGACTTGAATGGTCATGTTATGCTTTCGACTTGAATGTGAATGTTATATTTTAGACTTGATTAATATTTCGTTGGTATATTCGGAATGTGAATGTGGTTAGTATTTTGATACTTGAATATGATTTGGTTGTGATATTTTGTGTTTTATTTGGTTGGTTGTGATACTAGATGTTTTGATTGGTGGATGATGAATAGCTTTTTGATTGGTTGGTTATTTTTTTTGGCAGGTGATGTAGTTTTCCCAAACCCCCTAAATTATACCACGTCCCAGATTGTCCCATTTTCAACCATTTCGGACGGAAATTTCTAAATGTTTCAGTCATAAATATTTTGCGACCAACTGTTTTTTGACTGAACATTTTCAGTCGGGAATCCATTGAAAAAACTTGATTTGACCATTACTACGGTTGAAAATTAACCATTTTTTAGTAGTGTATTAAATTTAACTTTGGTAATTTGTATTTTTAATATCAAAAAGTCAAATTATGTCACAGAAAAAGAGATTTTTTTCTTTCTAGTATCACCACCGTTCTTTTAATAGAGAAATGTATACTTTTAGCCGTTCCTAAAAATATAATACTCGATAAAATATATATTCTTTTGTATATATATGTGTATTATATACATATAATATACATATTTTATATACTTTGTGGTGAGCGAATGCAATTAGTTTCAGCCAACCGACTAATTTTATATTTTGCCCTCTTTCTTTTAACTTTGGCATTGGAATGGGAGAATTTTCTCAATTTCGAATCTAACGTAATAAATTTATTATTTTTTATGAAAATGGATTTTCTTTGACCTGGTAATGGTATTATGTTATATTTATACGATAAATTTAATGCTTTAGCTAATAAAGTTCCATGGCCATTGGGTGTGAATATTTTATTTTTTATTTTCAGCATTTAATCTAAAAATATTACTCCTATATAAAAATTTCTTTTACTAAAATCAACTAACTGTTTTCTTTTCTCCCAAGAAATTAGTCTCTATTTACTTAATTACACTCTTAATAAAAGATTGTAGGCTAAATAGTTTATTTTGGTGATTATTATCGCTTTGCTACAAAGAAGAAAAAATTATACTGTAATGATGTTAGTCAATCGGCTTGGCGCGTGGAATTACCTGGAAAAACAAAATTAGGAAACAAATGACGTATAACTTTAGTCCCAAGAACTTCAAGTTTAACCGCTCCTCCGCGTGTAGCAAAAAATGTTAACCACCAGCTCGGAATCTTCTTCTTCTTCTTCTTCTGATTCGTCCCTCAATCGGCGAACTAAGTCCGATGGGAGGGTGCCGACGTTTTCTTTATGTTTGCGCGCCTGCCTATTTTTCGGTTTCTGCTTCTCCGAGTTCGGGGAACTCGGAGCCCCTTTTCTTTTCTTCTCTTTCTCCTGCTTCGGAGCAGGAGATTGAGGGATGACGATTTCATCTGCAGATGGGCGCCTCGTCGTAACATCCTTCCCGAGGCCTACAAAGAAAAAAGAGATGAGTGAGCTTGGAAAGAAATCCAAATGATGTCAGTTCTAGAAAATAATTTTACCGTGAGAACGGGCCTCCCACCGGCTCTTTGAAAGTTTGCACCATGCGCGCTCGGAATAGGGCTTTTGTGATACGAGGCCCTCGACCCACTCCTTGAGTCGAGGAATTGCATCTGACATCCGAGGAGCAACTATTTGAGTTGTATTGTAATGATGAGGAGTAGACTTGTCTTTGGTTATTTATGCTTTAGACTTGAATGGTCATGTTATGCTTTAGACTTGAATGTGAATGTTTATGTTTTAGACTTGATTATAATTTCGTTAGTATGTTTGGAATGTGAATGTGGTTTGTATTTTGATACTTGAATGTGATTTGGTTGTGATATTTTATGTGTTTGTTTGGTTGGTTATGATATTAGATGTTTTGATTGGTGAATGATGTGAATAACTTTTTTGATTGGTTGGCTGTTTTATTTAGCAAGCGGTGTAGTTGAAAAAGTAACAAAATTCTGAAAAGTTTTACCATGATTTGAGACTGATTTTCGACAGAATCAGTCAAAATTAGTACCTGAAAATTTTCAGTTTTGCGAAAGTCAGAAAGTATGAATTAATGGTATTTTCCATATATTTTATACTCATATTCCACAACTGTTTTGGTCGAAAAATTTAATTATTTTCTAATTTAATTTTCTGAGTGAATCAGTCAGAAATTTTTCGAACAAATTAGCTGAAACCCGTAAAATTTTACAGCGCCCTAGATTGTCCTATTTTCGACTATTTCTGTCGGAAATTTTTGACTTTTTCAGTCATAAATGTTTTGCGACCAAGTGTTTGACCAAATATTTTCAGTCGGGAATCCATCGCAAAAACGTGATTTTCGACCGTTACTACGGTAAAAAGTTAACTATTTTCTTGTAGTGCATTAAGTTTAACTTTGGTAATTTGCAAATTTTAAATCTCAAAAAGTCAAATTGTGTCACAAAAAAAGACTATTTTTCTTTCTAATATCACCCCGTTTTCATAATAGAAAAATGTATACATTTTTATCCGTTCCTAAAAATAATAGTCAATAAAATGAATAATATATAATATACATATTTTATATACTTTTTGGCGAGCAAATGCAATTAGTTTGAATCAACCGACCAATTTTGTATTTTGCCCGCTTTCTTTTAACTTTGGCATTGGAATGGGAGAATTTTCTCAAGTTCGAATCTAACGTAATAAACTTATTATTTTTGATGAAAATGGATTTTCTTGGACCTGGTAATGGTATTATGTTATATTTATACGATAAATTTAATGCTTTAGCTAATAAAGTTCCATGGCCATTGGGTGTGAATTTTTTATTTTTTATTTTCAGCATTTAATCTAAAAATATTACTCCTATATAAAAACTTCCTTTACTAAAATCAACTAACTGTTTTCTTTTCTCCCAAGAAATCAGTTTCTATTTACTTAATTACACTCTTAATTAAGGATTGTACTGTATGCTAAATAGTTTATTTTGGTGATTATTATCGTTTTGCTTCAAAGAAGAAAAATTACACTGTAATGATGTTAGTCAATCGGCTTGGCGCGTGGGAAAACAAAATTAGGAAACAAATGACGTATAACTTTAGTCCCAAGAACTTCAAGTTTAACCGCTCCTCCGCGTGTAGCAAAAAACGTTAACCATTTACTATACTGTTTTGGTTTCCTAAAACCTTCTCCTAAATTTAGACGGAAAAGGCCTACAACTCTATATAATACTTCATCTCTAGTTGTTTAGCATATGTTTAGGGTTTTGATTCACACATTATATCATCTTCTATTCGATTTCCTTTTCTTGTTTTTGTTGCTTTTCACTATACTTCAGTAAAATTCTGCCAATGGCTATGAGAAGGCAGAATATGCCCATTACCCATTCCCTTTTGAATAGTAGAAAAAGAAAAAACACTAAGGACGTGAGTTGTTGCTACAAGAAATCGATGCCTTCCGAACAGAATCCAAATCTTGCAACAGAGGTTCGGATAATGCAGAATGGTACTGGTAAAAAAAGGAGTTTAAATTCTCTTGAGGAAGAATTAAGTAACACTAAGAACTTTGATAGATTTGATGATCAGAGTACATGCAAATTGAAGAGGATCGTGAAAACTCAAGATGCAAGATCAACGTTAGTTAAACAAGACGATGTTGCATTGTGCTCTGCCAATAAAAAACCAAAACTAAGTTGTAGTACTAAAGTTGATGATTCAGACAAGTTTTCGGATAGTGATTTGGGTCGGGCACTAGCACTACCAGAAAAGGAGGTTGTTCGAGGTACGGGCAGAAACGGGGTTCTGCAGCAACACGACGAAGAGGCGAAGTTAAAATTGCAAGATCAAACGGTTGCAGAAAGGATTGAAGCGGCAAAGAAGTTAAAGTTGCAGAAACGTAGAGAAGCAGAAAGGAATGCTTTAGAAAAGATGGTAAAGACGGTTGAATTCAATGACGATGTGCAAGTAATGAAAGATTTTGAGAGACTGATTAGCGTCCGACAGAATGATATGCATTACGTACCCTCTGGAAAGTTTTGGCTTAATGGATCTTCTATATCAGTTTTCTTTCCAATTGCTATTGTTTAGAACAGAAATCCTCTCACACGATTCTAGGATTTAATATTAGAAAAAGGTATTCAGATGCTATTATATATTTAGCACTCTTGTAAAGACATATACAATGATGTTTTCTTTAGTCAAAGATTGAAGTTTGTATCTTAGCCCCTTGTCCTACTTGTTATGGTTCATTAGTTTTAGTATCTTAGGCTGAATCTCATGCCATCTGTTTGAATGTTTGTAGATTATGTTTTGATTTGTTCGTATTATTGTTATATGCGAGTTGGTTCTGAGTGATACTTTGATATTAAAATCTGCCCAAAAGCATAGTAAGCATGCCTATAAGGATGACTACATCTTTCTGTTAAGATGGATTAAACTTTGAGTGTTATTACCATGTTTGGATTCTCTGTCGAGTGTGGTTCGTATTATGGCTGGAAGTTTTATATTACTCCAATAGATTAGAGGTCTTGTGCTTTCTAATGGTACTGAAGAGTACTGAAATTAATACTACAAAAAGGAATAAATTACCTTGAGTGAAGGCAATGGTGCCCTGACAACAACTATCCGAATAATCAAAGTAAACTGTAGTTGGTTCTATGTGAGCGAATCACAATATAATATTAACATGAAATAGTGCAAGCTATAGTTTTAAGTTTTAGATAAATCTTTTAATGTAATAAACTGTGAATTCTTGGAAACCTAAGAGCTTTTAGCAGTTTGATAGATAGATAATTTGTCCTATAACAATAAAAAATAGTGAACAACAAAATTATTTAAAACAAGAAAACGCCAAAACAGAACATTGTATCTGCTTTTCCAACTTAGAATCAGTTTCATTTCAAATTTACACTAAAAAATAGTGTTCTATTGGAAGAGTGAAGGACACTATGAGCAATTTAAATGCATATTCGAGTTATATCCCATCTTGCCTACAAAAGATTTTAAAAAACATCCCAACATTACAAATCCATTTACCAATGAAATCTATTTTCCACCAGATTAAATTCACAAAGCTACACCTCAAATTTTCTTCTCTATAGAACCTTTCCGGGAGATGATGTTGGAGAAGGGCTGGCTCATCAATAACGTAACGAAGGGCCATAAAATTTGAAGCTCGTTTGCTCATTTTTAGTAAATTGTGTGCGCGGTAGAAGTGGGAATATTTTAAGCCTAATTGATCAACTCCCCTGCAAAGACTTTTATAGCCAAATTGCAATGGCTATTCGGGCAATTTGTGTATCATCTCGGCTACCCTCATTACTATCTTTAAGTTGTTACCTAAAGTGCACTAGTTGATTATAGATCGTGTCTTAATTAATTATTTTACCCGTCTCATTCTTATAACCCATAAGACATTGAACACTATCTAAGGGAGGTTCTAGACTCAAAATAAAAGCTAAGCTTTTATTCATGATTAGCTAAGCGACGTAAGAAAAGCATATAAGAACTTTAGCATACAACACATAATACAAACAAGGGCTCATGTCGGCCTCCACATTGACTTATTAATCTTAGACAATGATTAAAATGCATGTAAGTGCGGATAGTTTATTAAGAAAACTTAAAGCATCGTTAAAAAACTGATTTGTTAAAGCATGTGAGTTTCTTTCTGATCCAATCCTAGAGGCAAGATTATTAAGTGAATAACTCAAACGGAACAGGAATTAAGTCATCGAATTTCCATATGTGAGATGTAAATTAAATCCTATAGGCAGGATATAGGCGAGGAAGTTAAAATTGATAATCAATAGACGAGTGCCGAATAACCAGGGAATTGATCTGAGTAATTTGAACTTATACTTCTTATAGACATGTTCTCTAAATGATCATATTACTCGTTAAAACTGCTAGGCAAATTCCAAAATCATACGTGAACAGATTTACCCTTATTAAGATCTCATAGGCAGTATCTCTAGTTACAATATAAAGGCATGTTGAAGTCGTACTATTTCCTGATCTATAGGTTATAGTTATTAAAGCATGTTGAAGTTGTAATAAACTGTACAAGACGACGTTGCATTGTGCTCTGCCAATAAAAAACCAAAACTAAGTTGGAGTACTAAAGTTGCCAATTCGTACCCTCTGGAAAGTTTTGGCTGAATGGATCTTTTGTCTCACTTTTCTTTCCAATTGCTACTGTTTAGAAGAGAGAGCCTTTCACATGACTCTAAGATTTAATGTTAGAAAAATTGTAGTAAGTTGCTATTATATATTTAGCACTCTTGTAAAAACATATATAATGATGTTTTCTTTAGTCGTGAAGTTTGTATCTTAGCCCCTTGTCCTACTTGTTATGTTTCATTTGGTTTTAGCATTATTGATATCTGCTAGTGTTTCTTACCGTTTCTATTCGAGTCATTCAATTTTAATTCTTATATTGTGTCTTAATGTATTTTGCTTCTGTTATTTGCTTTATGTTTCCTTTTTTGAGAGACTGAAATATATAGTAGAAATATATAATGTTGATTACCAGAGGTAGCTAATATGTTATTGTTGTTACTCAGTGATAGTTCAATATATATCTTGAGTTGTTTGATGGGAAATTTGGTTCATGAATAGATGCTCAACAATAGTTATATGCTCTTTTTTCACCTTTTGTTATTGTGGTGTTTTCCAGTTTGATTATTTTTCCCTCGCAAGTTACAATGAAGTAAAATGACCAGTGAGGAATAATGTCAATTTCATAAGCATTACCTAACTACTATTAACCCTAGTTTTGAAATAAAAAATCTTTTTCAATTTCAACTTTAACATCATAAATATGTAGAAGGTGTTACGAACGAGACTTCCTGAATATTTTTAACGTTTTTTAAATTATACTTTAGTCCTGAAAATAATAGTAATGTTTAGTCTGACCGCTAAACTCTGACCCCTATCGTTAGCTTTTGTGAATATTCTTTTTCCCCATTTTTCCTTTTAAGTAACATGTGTAATGAACTTTCGAGAGGATATGTTAGAATGAAAATTGAGTCTTTGTTTTCTCTGCATTTTCTTTATTTCTTTTAGTTCTTGTTTTTCATTCTCATGATGATTCCAACGTTACATTTGGTATCAGAGGCGACGACTGTTCATCGGCTTTAATGGTAGAGTCTGGCGGAGGTTTGAATCAGTTGGAGCAACAGATTCAAGCTTTTATGGAAAAATCAAACAGAAAACTGCAGCATGTGGAAGAATGGTATCAAAATCGTTTTCGGACCTTCACCAAATCTGTACGAGGTTCAAAGATCGGAGAGTGAGCAACGGGTTTCCGGCGACCAGTACGCAAATCATCAGTATTCCGATGCAAAGACACATCTTTATTGGGAATCCTCTTGGATTGAGCATTACAATGAAAATCCATATGCATACACTTACTCTCATCCGTATTCGCAAACTTGTCCTTACCAGGTTCCACATGCTTATCTTTTTGATGGTAACTATCCGGATTCCTATTTGGTTCAGTTGGGTGATGGTTCTGTAACAGCTGCTGCAACTGTTCCTACATACAGAGATCAACAGACAGTATCAACAAGATTTAGGAAGAACAAGAAGAAGAGGGGATACCTTAATGCCTGTCATGGCCGTATCGGATAACACAGGAAACATCATAGCGGTAAAGGAAATGCCGCAAAAATGCATCATATCAGAATCCTCTTCGACAAGTACCTTCCAAGTTACTTCGGAAAAGCTGGTATGAGATATTTTCACAAACGCAACAATTTGTCTGGAACATCATCTCCCTGCAGCGACGTTGAAGTACAGGACGATGAAGAAGAAGCGTCTGTTAATTGTGATGAATGTACATTGCTCGAAATGGAACTTAAGGAGGGAGGAAGTTAAGTGGACGACCAATTGTTTGATGAAAGTTCTCACACAAATGAAACTGTGGAAGTTAGGTCTAATGAGATCACCACCATTCAGTTTCAATTGTTTGAAACTTCCTTGGCTCTAAATTATATTAGTGAACTTAACACTAAACGGATTCTTGGTGACTGCGGGTTTACTTTGATCCAAAATGATAGAGAAGGTGAGGTAGTAAAAATTGAATTCAGAAAAACTCAAAAAGTGAGGTGGATCGAGTGTTTGATAAAATCCCTCAGAGGTATGACACCAATCTGCTGGATAAGCAATGTGATGGCAGTGTTGGGGGTGTGCCTTTAGAGATCGAAGATGAATATCTTGATATTGTAAACTCCAGAAATCACGTGGACATGGTGTTCGATGAAAGTCTTCTAAAGGTTGAAGAATCTCTCCCTAAACAAACAACTCTTAGTGAAGGACAAGAAGTCACTTTCAAGCCTCCTATTACTGGCATTAGAGAGCAAGGAAGGCATTCCAACCATCTCATAGTAGCTATTCGAAATAGAATCAACCTCTATTCTAATGAGACAGGTATAATTGAGCCCCCTTTTGTTATAACCACGGTGAAACCCAAAGCTGTAGTTGCCATATATGGCAAAAATGAAGAAAGTTGGGTAACTAGCAAGTTTTACGATGAAATTCTGAAGAGAAAAAAGAGTACTAAAATTGCAATGACATACTGTGAGATTGATAAAGAAGTGAGATTTTCCTAGGTTGCTTTGGCTGCATATTTGGATGTTAATAACCTCTCATTCTTGGCCGAGGTGCATGGGAATTATACTTCACTTGAGCTAGGCCAGCCACTACATGCTTTGTGCGTGAACGCCGGTCATGATTCATCCACATTTGTGGAAAATTTCTTGATGATTTTGCATTCCAATTTTGGGATGGTTGAAGATGTTTATCGCCTTTCTAGAAATCTTGGAATGTGGAATACACGATCGATTGTTTGCACTCAACACTATCAAGAATCATTGTTTTTTGATTCTTCAAGTAATCATGTGCTTCTTTTCTTTAGTGACATACCGTGTTTCTGGTCCGAAGGTTTTGGGAACATTTTTGGCGGGATAAAAGGTGGTGGAACATCACACGTTGATTCCCTACACAGAGAAGGCCAATTCAATTTTCCTGCAAGTCATTTTAAGTGGAATCCTTTAGTTATATGTTTCGTGGCTTATCATGGTGATATCAAGTTTGGACTTTCTGATGTTGGTTACCCTGCTTTGGAAGGTTTAGGAGCTAGTGCAATAGCTCCTTGGGTGTGGAGATTGGATTGCTCGCTATGGGATTATCTAAGAAGAAGTGGTGCATATGATTTTCTGTTTTCTCTTTCTAGTGGTGTTGATAATTTCTCATCTACTGCTATAGTTCTTTCAATGTGCCAGCTTGTAGTGAAAGAAACTGCAAATGGTCATGAGCAGGCAACATCTGATGCCTTTCGAATTGGCCATCACACTGAGGGTCAGTTTGCAACGGATAGCGAAGAGGTAGTTAAACACATCCTCACCACTGTGTTTTTGGGATCTGAAAATAGTTTTAATTTTAAAGCCACAATAGCTCAAGCAAAGGTGTTGGTCTTTTTCACAGTAATTTCTTATCATCTTCTGAAGTATATATTACGGATGCATATAACTGATGATAGTGGAGTAACATGTATTCAGCCAAGGAGAATATCTGCAGAGACATGGGAGTTGGAAATTGATATTAAAATGAAAGATGTAGAGCAGCAGGTTAACACTAATTCTTTAGTTGGGTTTTTTCCTCTTTATTCATTGCTCTATCAACAGGAAGAAATAAACAATTTCCATCCACTGCTGGATAGATAAGAAGTTGACAGGTTATAGATATATTCTATTATTTGAGTATTCATTCGCTGCAAAAGCAAGAAGTGCATTTGAGGCATTCCCATTGCCATTCAAGAAGAGCACCCTTTTGATCTTAATTGTTGTTAGTAGCAATTACTTGCTAACAGTTGGAGTTGATGGGATATGGTATGAGTCCATGATAGAGGTCTCCTTGACAGAAGATGAACTTTCGAGAGGATATGTTGAATGAAAATTGAGTCTTTGTTTTCCCTGCATTTTCTTTCTTTCTTTTAGTTCTTGTTTTCCATTCTCATAATGATTCCAACGTGGGAATCATTATAGAAGGTTGTTCTTGGTCCTCAAATACCTTATATTTTGACGATAAATTTTATTTCTTTAATTAGCAAATCAAGTTCCAATCTTTATTGAGTGCTAATTTATCTTCTTTTTAAGCGGTTAATCTAAAAATATATTTTTTCTCCGGTCTTTTTTAGTTGTCATGATTATTTAAAAAAAATTGGTCCAAAATAGTTGTCATTTAAGAAAATTAAGAAAGAATTAATCAAATTCTTTAACCTTTACCCTTATAGATCAGTACTTCTGTTTCGCCATGGATGTTCTTGAACACTTGCATCACACGGCAACTGCAAAAAATGAAAGAAATATTTTCAACTTCAACAGTTCTTTGTGTACCTTGAAAAAAGGAAACATTGGGTCCAATAAAAGTCTCAGTGAAAATATACAAATGATCCACCATCACTACTCTATTTCTTTGGTTTTTTCTTTTGGGTAAAAAGCAGCAGATTATCCTTCATCATTGTGAAGACAATTATTGGTAATAAAATTTTACTTACCATGAACATTTTAAATGCATATTCGAGTTATATCCACATCCTGCCTTTAAAAGATTTTAAGAAACATCCCAATATTACAAATCCATTTACCAATAAAAATTTCTATTTGGTTGTAGATTAGCTAGCTAACTTGGGAAAAAATTCAAAGACTTATGATATCTTCAAAAGGTTAGACCTTCCCTAAAGTTAAATCAAAATGGTTTGCCAAATTTCAGATTCAGGCTCAGAAGAAACCAATTTGTTGTTAATAATGCTGTCAATATTTAGTGTTCTAATGACAAGATTGTACGTAGTTTCTTATGACATGTACTCTATAATTTATAAGGAGGAGTCCTCCACAAGCAAAGTTATTTTGCAGTGAAGAAAATACACATTTGAATGGTTTATACCAATCTGTACCATCTAATCGAGGCTAAGGCTTATATCCTCCTCCATCATAATGGTGAACCTTTTGAAGAAAAAAAATAATTTAATTGACATTATGTTCAACTTTAATAACTTGTGTAGTAGTAATAATTTTTTAATACGCAAAAAGTCAAGTTATGTCACAATAAAATGGGCTTTATTTCTTAGGATCACCAAATTTTTTTTATGTTTTTTTTTTTTTTTTTTTTTACTTTGTTGTGCTTTCTGAAAATGTTACAATAGTGCATTTGTTAATTAACTGACATCACTACTAAAAACGTGAACGGAAAATTTCGACGAAAAAGTAAATTTCCCATGAATTCGGTCAAAAATACGTTAAAACACATTTAATTCCGGGCATACGCCCAAGTCACAAATCACGATACGAATCTATCATAGCCATCAAAATAATGTTCCGGGGTCATTTTCACAAAAATCAAACTTTGGTCAACATAATCAACTTAGGCTACTAAGCCAAGAACCAAAGGGTCCAAATCAACCCAAAACCTTCCCGAAATAAAATTAATCAACCCCACAAGTCATAAAACCACGATTACACACATGTGGAGCATAAAAAGGAAAAACGGGGTGTAAATACACAAAATGACCGGTCGGATCGTTACAGACGGGGTAGTCCCATAATGGAGAAGAATGTTGAAAATTCTCGATTCAATAAAATGATGAGAGATGCTTTTGAGATGTTCCTAGGGGCTCAATCCGAACCAAATAGTAAGGCTAAGAGCTTTTTCAAACAGTTAGATTAAGCTAGTTGTCCGTTGCAAAAAGGCTCAGTGCATTCCAATCTTTTTTTTTTTAAGAACCACAACAACAAAACTTTTGCATTACTAATATTCTCAACTAGAATCCTCAATGCAACAGAGAGCTTTAAAATGCCAAAATTGTCTTCTGGAACAACCGATGAAAATAAGGAGTAACAGCAATAATAACTTGTTTAAAACTAGTGTTCCACCAGTGAGCTGAATACTGAAACACTTAAACCTTCAACCGGTCATAGAATTTCTGCTTCTCTTGAGCGGTCTGGAAGTGACCTTTGAGGATGTGTCGATGAACTTCAGCAAATTCCAAGTAGTGTCACAATTCAAAATTCATATAGTCGTGATGGCACCTAACCCGGTCCGCTAGGTAAGCCAAATACAATCAACACAACTCAAATCAAGTAATAAGAGAGAATGGGTAAAATAATTGAACTTTCTATATAAATTCCAAGGACTAGTAGTACAAATCATGAGTTTTTAAGCTTTAAAATTTATAGAAGCTGGTATGAATAAATACATCACCTGCTTGAAGTTTACATTAACAGATTAGCAAAATCTAAATCTACCAAGGACAAGTGGCAGCTATAATCGAAACGCAGGTACATCTTCAATGCCAACTCCCGCCATACACAACGACTCCAGCTCCAAAATCTGCACATAAGATGCAGAAGTATAGTATGAGTACTACCGACTCTATGTACCCAGTAAGTATATTGTCTAACCTCATTGAAGTAGTGACGAGGCTTTTTAGTGAAAAGATATTTACTATTATAACCTGTGTAGTAGACTAGCAATAGAAACAGTTCTAGAACATAACAGATAAGAGTAAAAGAAAATAACTATGTGAGGCAGTAAATGATTACTAGAAGAAATCACGGTAATAAATTCATAACTTTTATGGTGTGAGAAATGTACTCAAGATATCAAATCAAATAGCACAGCAATACCCTTCGTGCATTTATCTCATCCTCACTAAATATATGAATGTAGGTCAAATCAATTGGCACGGTAACACCATTCGTGTATTTATCTCATCCTCACCAAATATATGAATGTAGGTCAAATCAATTGGTACGGCAACACCCTTCGTGCATTTATCTCTTGCTCACCGAGCATACGTATAGCAGTACCAACCATGTGAATGTCACGACTCTATTTTTTTCTCCGTAGGATATCGCGATGACACCTAGTCTCTAATACTAGATAAGTCTAATAATTTACGGAATTAATAAATAATAAACTGAACTCCAATCTCAACACATGATATATAAATATAAAATCGCCATTCAATAATTATAACTCCCAAAATCCGGTGGAAACAAGTCACAAGCTTCTAAGAGCAAATACTAAGTGTTTCTATACATTAGAGTCTAAAGCAAGTAGGAAAAATAATATAGTAAAGATAGAGGGGGACTCCGAGGTCTGCGGACGCTTGCAAATATATCTTGAAGTCTCCACGTGCGGTCCAACTCACTGGTATCTAGTCTGGTGGGAAGAACCTAGATCTGCACAGAAAGATGTGCAGAAGTATAGTATGAGTACACCACAACGATACCCAGTAAGTGCCAATCCTAACCTCGATAGAGTAGTGACGAGGTCAGGTCAGGGCCCTACTGGTTTAAAAGAAAAGTAAGGCAGAAGATATAATAATATTTTGAAATGACTGAGAATTTAAACAATAAGAAGTTTCTGAAAAATATCAGCACAATAAATAGAAGTAAATAACTGGGGCACTCCTGAGGTACCGCCTCGTAGTTCCAAATGTAAATATGCATGACAGGGGGGATCTCCCGAGTAACCGCCTCGTAGTCCCAAAGTAAATATACAGTACAGAGGAACCTCCCGAGTAAACGTCTCGGAGTCCAAAGTAAATATGCATTACAGGGGGATCTCCCGAGTAAACGCCTCGTAGTCCCAAAATAAATATGCAGTACATGGGGATCTCCCGAGGAACCGCCTCGTAGTCCCAAAGTAAATATGTAGTACAGGGGGATCTCCCAAGGAACCGCCTCGTAGTCCCAAAGTAAATATGCAGCAGATAACTGAAGGACCAATGAATTTATGGCAAGAAAACTTACAGCTAAAATTTAATTTAAATCAGAGGAAACAAGTAATTCAATTAAGCATGTTGCACAAATTTGCAAGTAAGGGTTAAGGCATGTAGACATGCGATACTAGGCTAAACATGATCACTACATATGCTAAGGTAACACAATTAAGGAATTTAAAAAAAGGTTTGCTGGTTTATATGTAAAACCTCCTCCGCATGTCCCGAAACTCACCCGAGCCCCCGGGACTCCTCCAAACTATTCTGGCAAGTCTTAATACTCTATATGGACTTATCCAAAGACTCAAAATAGGAAGTGAAGCGCCACAATCTAAATATACATGAGTCTAAATACATCATATAAACTAATTATTTGAAGCATCAAAACATGAGCCAAAGTGACATTGCTCGAATCAAGGGGTAAGGTCTCTACTAATTAAGTCCTTTATCTTCCAAATAGCAAAATATATTCTTCCAAAAAAATTTCCGGTACTCCCAATTTCTCCGGCCGCCTCATTTCCACCAAAATAATGTCCAACCATCATCAAAGACGAGTTTAGGGAGTATTTATAGGTTAGGGTCGCAGTGACCAAGTCCAAAACCATAGAGGAAACGAAAATAACTAGGAAAGACCATGTCGTCATGTCATGCTCAAATCTGACCCGCCCAAATGGCGCCTCACACCGTGGAATGCGGAGGCTTTGCCGTGTTTGGCTCCGAACCCCAGCCTGAAAGGTGAAGGTCATTCACTGTCTCGTGATGTGACTCATTGCGTTCGCTGTTCTGCGTCACATCATTGCCCAAGTAACCTCTTTATGTTCCTTCTTCATTAAGGATGGGCATTCAAGCAGTTTGGATTGGATATGCAAAATTCGGATGCAGGATAATCTGCTGTTTTTTTTTTCAAAAGAGAAAAATAATAGAGTAGTCATTGTGAATCATTTGTATATTTTTCACTAAGACTTTTATTTTCCTTTTTTTCTATTACCATGGCATTATAGTAACATAAAGTGGATTTCATGTTCAAAGTACACAAAGAACTGTGGATGCTTTCTTTCTCATAAAAGCCTTTTATGGAACAAGAACTGTCCAAAATTGTACCAACAATAAAATACAATACAAAGCAAAATATAAATAAAGAGCCACCAGCCTCTAGAGTATTGAAGTAGAGATGCTTCTATGGCACAAAATGTCAACAAAACAATTTTCGATAACCCTTTGTTGTTTAACACTAAAACTTCTTTGGCTTTTGAAGCCATATATTTTGGTTTATGGAGATACCTACTGGCCGTTTAACTCAGGCACTCAGCTGTCTTGGAACTTTAGTTCTTTACTTTGGTTATTATGGGTACTTTGGTTTGTAAAGATTTTACGTTTGGGTTTGACTTTCTGGTAAATTATTTGTGACTTAAGCTCATATATATTACTATTGCTTTGTTCCATTATAGGCGTTAGTTGCTATTGTCACACTGCGGCTTCATTGTTCTCTATCGGCTCCTTGAGGTCTCTTGCCTCTTTGATTGTGCTTTGCAGAGGAGAATAACTTTACATAATATTTGAGATTAATGTCTCTCGATTTTCCCCCGTTACGGCTGAAAACGAGACAGAAATATATTTATTTTTATGAGGCGGTGACGAAAGTCAAAGAAAAAATAAAAGACGCGGTGATCTTCACTTTGAAGACAACACTGCTGGCCACCGGAGGTGCAACCAAGACGATGTTTGCTTTCTCATGTCTTAGTGTGATTGCACAAACCTTCCGAGCCTCCAAAAATATTTTAAAAAATATATTTTCTTAAATGTATATCTACTTTTATTTATTATTTGAATCTAATCTAATTATTACATTGTCGCATTTTGTTAATAATTTTTCTTTATATTTTCGCGAGGTACTGTCACGACCCGGAATTCCCACCTTCGGAATCGTGATGGTGCCTAACATTTCACTTACAAGGCAAGCCAACGTTAGAGGAATTCTTAAGCCGATTTTTAAACAACTCAAATAATTAAACCAATTGAACTAAAATGAAACTAAAACGAAGTGCGAAGTCACATAATACCCAAAAAAATATCTAAGTACAACTCGGATCTGGAGTCATAAGTGTAAGAGTTTCTAAAAGTGCTACAAATAAAGTCTAGTACAATTGTCTTGAATGAAATGAACAGTAAATAAGGAAAGAAAAAGGGGACTTCAAGGTCTGCGGACGCTAGCAGATCTACCTCGAGTCTCCAAATATGCCAATTTGAGCTGATGCACCTCACGTACAGCTAGGACAGTACCCAAATCTGCACAAGAAGTGCAGAGTGTAGTATGAGTACAACCGACCCAATGTACTCTGTGCCTAACCTCGACGAGTAGTGACGAGGCTATGACAGGACACTCACGTAATTAAACCTGTGCAAAAAAAAATATACAAACAACATAACAACAATAAAGATTAAACATATACTATTGGGAGGGGCATGCGGAGGGGAACAAGATACGATAGCTATAACAGAAATAACAACATAAAACCGTCAACTAAATCACCAACAAATGGAAACGGATAACATAATGAATAAAGACTCTACGACATCACCCATCGTACTTTTACTCTCAACCTCACCATGGAACAACAATAATGGCACATCATCACCCTTCGTGCTTTTACTCTCAATCTCCCCATAAGATCCGAGCTCGTTTGGTCAAAATCCGAGGTTCAGACCAAACTCCATTCACCCATTCATCCTCCGAGCCCAATTATGTAATTAGTTTTGAAATCCGACCCCAAATGGAGGTCTAAATCCCGAATTCGCAAACCTCCCCCCTCCTCCCATTCTTCCTAAATCACTTATTTTCTAACATGGAAGAACAAAGATTAAGGCTAGAAATTAGAGTTAGAGTGTACAAACCTATTAATTTGTGATGAGTTTACCCTTCAAATTCGCCTTTAGGACGGGTTCTAATGGAGAGTTTATGAAAAATTGGTGAAATCCCATTTTTGAATCACTTAAATCACTAGGCGTCAGGCCTTCTTCGCGTTTGCGAAGGGCCTGATGCGATCGCAAAGCACAACGGCCATAATGGACTTCGCGTTCACGAGAAATGCTCCGCGTTCATGATGTTTCTTCCCCCCTAACCATCGCGTTTGCGGCCCAGGGTCCGCGTTCGCGTAGCACTCCGGTCTAATCTCTCCCCAAGCCCTCAATGATTCATGTTCGCGGAAGGGCTATCACGTTTGCGAAGGGCAAGCCCCCCTCCACTTCACGTTCGCGAAGAAAATTCCTTCCCCTATCCCAAACAACCCTTCGCGATCGCGGGACATTCTTCACGATCGTGAAGAAGAAGACACCAGAAACCAACAGAAGCTAAAACTAGCATTTTTCATTTTTCATCGCGTTCGGGGTTCTAAACCAAATATGCACACAAGTCCAAAACATTATACGAACTCTTTCACGCAATCAAAACAACAAAATAACACCTAAAACTATGAATCAGACACCAAAACGAATGAAATTTTCAATAAAACTTAAGAACTTTCATTTTAATAATTGGACGTCCGAATCACATCAAATCAATTCTGTTTCGCACCAAATTTTGTAGACAAGTCATAAATACAGTAATGGACCTATATCAAGTTCCGAAACCAAAATCCGAATCCGGTATCAACAAAGTCAAACTTTGGTCAAACTCATAAACTCTTTAAACCTTTAAACTTCAAATTTTCGACAAGATGCGATAACTCCAGCTAAGGACTTTCGAATTCGATTTCGGCCATACTCCTAGGTCCAAATCACGATACAGACCCACCGGGACTGTTAAAATATGGATCCGGGTCTGTTAGCTCAAAACGTTGACTGAAGTCAACTCAAATGAATTTTTAAGGCATGAATTCATATTTTAATCAATTTTTCGCCTAAGAGCCTTCCGGAAAAGACACGGACTGTACACGCAAATCGAGAAAGGTTAAAAGGAGCTATTTGAGGTTTCGAAACAAAGGATTAAGGGTTAAAACTCTAGATGACCTATCGGGTCATCACAGGTACTTACACAGAGCGTCTTTCGAAGGAAGTCGCTCGGAGAAACACAAACATATCCTCTTGTCAAAGCTAGATTCATACTTCCCATTTTTGGATTTACAAAACCTACAATTATAGTAAAATATTAGTTAAAATATTATATATATATTTTTTACTTTTTTATATGCTTATTTGTTATTTTACTCTTCTAATTTTAATATGTAAGATATTATATTTAGCCAAGAACAAGTTTAATTACCTAGTGCTACACTCTAGTTAATTTTGATAATATACATCCACTTAGGCCTCTAGAATTGCTCGCATAATCGGCACAATTAATTAGGTTCGATACATGTATACGGTTAAAACCGAGCCCACCCAATATTTCTATCTGACCGGGAGCAGGGAGCTGCATCGAAGGTCGGCCCCGTAGTGGATCAGACCAAGGTACGAGGACAAGGTACCAAGTTTGGGATTCGAGGTACCTGTCGAGATCGAGGCCAGCAGCGATCGAGACCTAATGAGATAGGCATCGAGCAAGATCAAAGATAACATAATAACGGAAAGGCAAAATATCCGTGACTGGTCGAAGATCATGGCGGAGATCTCGGAACGGATCAAATTAGGAACGGTCAATTAGCTAATCATGGAATTTTCTTCTGTGATTAGAGTTATACCATAAGTAGAATTCCTCTACTATATAAAGGGGGATATTAACCATTTGTAAGGGATATATTGTTCTCGCATAAAAAAGCCAATATAACACTCTCTCTTTAGCTTATACTCTCTTGTTCTTCAGCTCGCTTTATTTTTAACTTTTTTGGTATCAATCAGTTCGAGGGCACCCTAACTCGAGGGTTGAATTCCATTTCAATACTGGTTCGCTTTACTTTATAGTTCATTTCTGTTATTAATCTTCACATTTATCAAATGGTATTAGGTGAAATCACGTGTCCTTAAAACTATATTATAAGTTTAATTGTTATCCAATTTTAAGGGTAAACAGTTTGGCGCCCACTATGGGGCTAAGGATAATAGTGATTGCTTAATACTAATTCCAATAACACACACTGCTTTACATTTGTTCTTGTAAGAATCTTTGTTTTCTGGATAAACATATCAAACTCACAAGCAGCGCCTACACATGGTGACAACAGCCTCAGATTTCATGGGGAAAATGACAATATAGCCACCCCAGGGACCGAGGTGCCTCAGACTGACCTCGAGGGAACACCAATTGCAAATCCCGTCGATGTCAGTTCACATGTCGCCCTAAATGCAAATTTGGGCGTTGATCCCGAAGGTAGCGTACGCAGGGAATTTCGATCAGGTGGTCGAGGTATGCAAGGCGGAGAAGATGGTGGAGTTAGCCTCCAATTTATATTCGAAATGTTACAAGCTCAATAAGCCGCTATAGCACAACTACAAAATCATCACCGAACACCGAGTAGGATCTAACCAGAAGTCGTCCACAGGACCGAGCCTGTGCCGAAAATATCAAACGCCAATGAATCGGGGACTAACTCTGCCATTATGTAAATGCTCGAGGAGCTCACTAAACGGATTGAATCGAGAGAAAAGAAAATCGAGGAAAATAACAAGAAAGTAGAGACATACAATTCCCGGGTTGACCAAATACCGGGGGCACCACCGATTCTAAAGGGTATGGATTCAACGAAATTCGTACAGAAGCTTTCCCTCCAAGTGCGGCACCGAAACCCATTCTGAAGAAATTCCGAATGCCAGAAATTCCTAAGTACAATGGGACCACCGACCCTAATGAGCATGTCACTTCTTATACATGCGCAATAAAAGGGAATGACTTAGAAGATGATGAGATTGAATCTGTTCTACTGAATAAATTTGGAGAAACCTTGTCGAAAGGAGCAATGATATGGTACAACAATTTGCCGCCTAATTCCATCGATTCCTTCGCCATGCTTGCAGACTCCTTCGTAAAGGCACATGCCGGAGCAATAAAGGTTGCGACTAGGAAGTAGGATCTCTTCAAGGTGAAACAAAAAGACAACAAAATGTTGAGGGAATTCGTATCTCGGTTCCAGATAGAATGCGTGGAACTACCACCGATCACAAGCGATTGGGTTGTCCAAGCCTTTACTCAAGTTTTGCACGAACAAAGTTCGGTGGCATCACGACAGCTAAAGTAGAATTTAATTGAATATCCAGTGGTAACCTGGGCCGATGTATATAATCGGTACCAGTCAAAGATCAGGGTCGAGGATGATCAATTGGGGACCCTGTCCGGTTCCGTTTATCCAAACAGGCCCGTCGACAGAACTCAAAGGGATATCAACAGTGAACCCCAGTCAAACAGAGATCGGTATCAACCATACAACGTAGATTATAGAAACAGCGGCCCATGATGCAATCCCATCCGAAATGATCGAAGGAATGATCGAGGACAGAGCTCTCGAGGGCTTATGAGCAAAAGTGGCTTCGATAAGCATGTCGATCCCACAGAAGCACCACGATTATCAGAATACAACTTCAGCATCGACTCATCAGGTATTGTGTCAGCCATTGGGAAAATCTTAGATAAGCATGTCGATCCCACAGAAGCACCACGATTATCATAATACAACTTCAGCATCGACTCATCAGGTATTGTGTCAGCTATTGGGAAAATCAAAGATATTAGATGGCCTAGACCCCTACAAACCGATCCATCCCAAAGAAACCCCAATCAAATATGCAAATACCATGGTACACATAGTCATAGAACCAAAAACTGTAGACAACTAAGGGAGGAGGCGGTCCGTTTATTCAATGAGGGTCACCTTCGAGAATTCTTGAGCGACCGATCTAAAAACCATTTCAGAGACAGGGATGCAAATAGGAAAAACAAGCAGGAAGAACCACAACACATGATTCACATGATCGTTGGTGGGGTCGATATTCTACAAGGGCCTATGTTCAAACGCACTAAAGTATTAATCACCACGGAAAAACGAACTTGAGACTATGTGCGAGAAGGCACTTTATCATTCAATGATGAGGAAGCAGAAGGGGTCTCACAACCCTTGGTAATATCTATCCTTATGAATAAAATTCAGGTTACACGTGTTTTAACTGATCTAGGAAGCTCGGCCAATATTATTCGATCGAGGGTCGTGGAGCAGCTCGACCTACAAGATCAAATCCTACCCGCAGCTCGGATTCTCAATGGCTTCAACATGGCGAGTGAAACAACTAAAGGTGAAATTATCCTACCAGTAAATATAGCCAGAACTATTCAAGAAACAAAGTTTCACGTGATCGAGGGCGATATGAGATACAACGCACTGCTCGGAAGACCCTGGATTCACAATATGAGGGCGGTCCTGTCACGACCCAAACTGATGGGCCGCGACGGGCACCTGGTACCTTACTCAACCGAGTACCAACGTAACGTATCTTTCTTATTACATCATCATACACACGTGACATACGGGTAGGCCAACATCATCATTTATAAACTCACAACATAGGCCGACAAGGATATACAATCTTTCACGTACACGACATATGTCTACAAACCTCTAAGAGTACATAAATGTCATAAAGGTCAGGACAGGGCCCCGCCATACTAATTAGTATATGCTCTAATCATACTGACCACATAAGCAACTCCGGAACAAATGGAGTGCACCAACATCTTCCGCTGAGCTGATCGCCTACTTAGAGGACTCTCGACCTGTCTATCGAGACCTACGGGCACGAA